>NW_024962272.1:12499496-12558705 GCF_019238085.1 Lagopus leucura
CTTCCTTCCTTCCTTCCTTCCTTCCTTCCTTCCTTCCTTCCTTCCTTTCCTCCTTTCTCTCTTTCTTTCTCTCTTTCTTTTCTGAACAATGAGGATGTTAATACAATGAATAGAAAAACTAAAAGCATTTGGTCTTAAAGAGATTTTATCAAGCTCTCAAGGAAAGTAAACTCTTAGGAGGTTACAGATTATTTAGTATCTGAGTGATGGATTTACAAAACTCCTGAGATAGTTGGTTTGCAGCACTTCCAGATTACAGAAAGTAAACTGTAAGATAAAAAAATAATAATAAAATCCTCATTCTTGGCTCAGCTGGATCTGTATTAGCAACATAATTTATGCTGCGCTTTATTTAGCACATTCTCTTTGGAAAAGAACAGATAGATGTAAATATGTTGTTTTCAAAATAGTATATTGCAGAATTACTATTCGTTACTATCAGTAGTGGATACAAATTTGTATTAAGACTAATAATGAATTCTGAACTCTCTGAATGACAAACTGATACTGGAATAAATGTACTACTGGGTTATGTTTTGAAATAATTTGTATTTTTTCCATTACATTCAAGACATTTGCATCTGAGGGAGACAGACACATAATGTTCACTTAAATGATGAATGAATTTCTGTAATTCTTTATAAGGGGAAGATGGATAGCGTTTTTCTCTCTTCCATTTTTATCGAGTTTTTTAATTTTTATTCTTTCGTGTACTTTCTCTACAAGCCTGAGTGTCAGTTTACATAACTGCCGTGTTTTTCTTACACTAACATTAAACTCTGATTCCAGTGTCCTGGCAGAATCCAATGCCCTGGCACCAAATAGGGCCAAAAAGTTTTGCCTCAACCTGTCCAACAGACTCTGTTGAATTCTGAGAAGCAGTTAGGACATGACAAATAATCTTCTCAAAACCCACTGCACATAATATTTTGCTTCTATTACTTCTGTTACTCCAAATAGTCAAAGAGTAAGTGTAAAAATTAAATCCAGATTGCTTGCTGCTTAATGCATTTGTAGATTTCTTTACTTCTCCTGGAACTATTTTTGAAGCACTCTTGTGCAATTTCTGTGTCTTTATATTTCAGTCCTTTTTTCCTTTTCACCTGTGGCTTGTCAGAGCTGTGATCCCTATCCTCTGCCTTTCCTCTTCCTTTTCAATCCCTCTCTTTTCCTTCTTCTTTCCTCTTTTTTTTTTTTTTTTTTTTTTCTCTCCAGAATGAAAACTTGAAACATTTCAGTTTCCTCAAATTGCTTCATTACACACAAAATAAGACTTTGTTTGTTTTGTTGTTGTCAAGGAACACATAAGAAAAGTGAAAGAAATAAGAGCCAGATGCACAGAATTAGAGAAATACTTCTGTTCTTAGAGAGTTGTAATTGGAGCACTCAGAAACAAATCATCTGGTCTTCTACACGTTGAGCACATGTCCTAACCTCTAGAAATTTATTACAGTGTGGCAACTCCTCTTAGTGTTTGTAAATTTAGCTTTGGAGGTTTGGTTTCTACTGTAAAAAGTTCATTGCATTTGACTTGAAATTGCATTCTGAATTAGGGTTTGACTATGTTCATGTAAAATAGTAATTCCCTGTAAAAAGTTGTTCCAGTTATTCTGTCTGGGAAATAAATAAGTTACTGCTATGTGGAATGTAATTTTGGATCAGTTTTATGGTAGAATAGCTAATAGATATTTGTGCTCATGAACACTTCAGTAGTCAGTTTTGTAGACTGAGATATTAACCCTTTTATTTCCCTTTCAAAATCTATTTATTGTCATTAAACCTGTGCCTTCAATAGGACTTGTAGCACTCCACCGTGACTTTGTCGACTCTTGTCAACAACTCTCGCTCAGGTCCCTAGATCTTGCTTTCTGTACTGTATTTTTCTTCTGAAAACACTTAAAACTACTAGTGTTGCTAACATTCGTAGAGTTGCAATTAAGAATATAAGCAGACACTATCTACCTACGTTGTGCACAATGCTAGAAATGTAAGAGTAGTTCATCAATTAAGAACTTCTCAAATGAATATCAAAATGTTACTTTAAACACAGCAGTTTGATTTCACTGTGATTGCAACAGACTAGGTAAGAAACAAACTAAAAGACTAGACAACTTTCACTTCACTGATTTGCTGTAGTGTTACAGATATGTGTATTTATGTAAATAGATGTATCTGTCCTTTGCTTTAATCTTGATGAATGTATGTAGAATCAGAACTATAAGAAACCAAGATTCCACATAGGAGCTTTGCATGGCCTGAGAACTTCAAAGGGAAGTTATTAACCATACAGTAGCTTTCAGTGCCAGGCTGACAAAATCATGATGATGCTTCTTTTTTCCCCTCTAACCCTTAACTTCTCCACATCTCTTAGAACATTACCATGGAAATAATGATTAACTGCAGTGATGTAGTGAAAATTCTGACAAAAGGACCAGAAGAGCCTGACACATTTGTACAGCCTCAAAAATCCTCAGTCTTCCTTAAATTTGTTAGACAGTTTACCACTTGTATATGCTATCATGAGGATTGATATACTTCGCAACTGTGCATTTATCTTCACTCTGCAGTGGACTGTTAAGTTATATTTTAATTGGAAAATTAGCCACTTTTTGTTTGTTTGTTTGTTTGTTCATTTGTTTGTTTTTCTTTAGTTGTTTCTGGTTTGGTTTGATCTGGTTTGTTGATGCATTACACTGAATCATATCAATTATTTCAGATGAAATAATTTTGACACACAGTTTTGGGAGTGGGTAGTGGCTCAAAACTAGGAAGTTCATCTTCTGAGTGTGCCATCACTTGCATCCAGGGTGAAAGTAATAAAACAAGCAAGAAAGTGCAATGTAAATATGTTATTAATTGCTACTTAATTACTAACAGTCAAATTCAATTCTTGTGAAGCTGATAATGTAAGCATATCAAGCAAATCAAGATTTGGCCCTGAGTTGTTATTTAAGTTTTCAGCTCTTCATAAATATTGATAATTTACTAAAGCAACGTGAAAAAAAGACACTGACCAAAAAAAAAAAAAAAATTTAAAAAAAAAAACCTACTTAGGAAGTTTACATTTACAGCATAATAGTACAAGTCTCACATGTTGTTTTTTTTTTTTCCCAAATGTCATTAGAACAAGTAATGGTGACTGTGAACAGTGGTGTACATAATAACTCAACTGCATCAGATAACAACAGACTGGGTAAGAGAACGCTGTTCTAGGAAGCATTTATCCTGTAGGGTCAAATATGGCTGAATATAGCTTTAAAATAGCCTTAGATGATCAGGTAATGTTTCGACATTAGGTGAACATTTTAATTTCTGATTTCTCCTTCATCTAAGAACAGAACATGACCTAGGGGGCTTTAGTTGTATTTCACTGTTTCATCATATATATGTTTTGATTTTCAAGTTTCTTTTGATATTCAGAGACAATAAGTTAAATGACAGCTAAATAACATTTTCCCCAGTTTAATATTTTTTTTCAGCCATTGCAAAGTTATTTGATGACACTAAGTGCAGAAATCTATTTGGAGCAGAGAGAGAGGATTATCTGCATGACCGAAGGCATGAATCAAAGATTACAGAGGACCCCATTGTTGTGTAACTATAACTTTGTGGCATAGCTGGATTCCTCAATTAGTTAATAGACCAATCCAAATATATAGAATACATAAACCTGATTATGATTTTACTCACTGTAGTCCTTTGGACAAGGCAGGACTTATGGCTGAAGTTTGTCTGCTAGTTCAAAGTGCAGGCCTTGGCTGCAGATTTCCAGATTGATTGCATTACAGCTCATTATGTACATTTAGACGTATTAAAGACAAATGAGTAACATTATACATTTTTAATTGATGAATAAAATTCTGGCCTCAAGATAGAGCTAACTTTGTCATTTTCATAAATTCATGTGCCACTTTTATTTAACATTTTGTATATGCTTTAAATGCATTTCATGTTTATATGTTTGATTGTCAAGTATCCATTTGTGTTTGGACTTTCTTATTAATTTTTCTTTGACTTTTTCTCATAGCATGATTTCTCATATTTTATTTTGTTTCTTTTAGGTTTTGTTTTATTTCATAAGATCCCACTGGATGGGTAAATGAAATATGAAAAAGATGAGAGAGGGGCTGTTGAGCTTGTTGTGGAAGCTGTATGCTGCACACTAGGGTGTGGACAGTTCTTGCCCAGTGAAGTGCCACCTCCCTTGGACTTCTCTTTTAGGCATTGGTTCTGTTTGGAGAACTCTAGAAGTGCTTTCAAGCCAGTAGCTGTTTTTCAAGAACGGGGCAAAGCTAAGCCCTGAGGCAGCTATAAAATTCAAGAAAGTCCAGAAATAAGCTACCACACTCTTTCCTATTGCCTTGTCCTCACTGTGTCTTCAAAATGTCTTTGAGATGAAATTACATTATATTGTTTTCCTATGTCAATTTTTTTTCCTGTTTGAACTTAACTAGAAAGATGTTTTTTTTATAAATAATATTTATCAAAGGTGAACTGCAAAGTTGCACTTGTATTTTTGCATAAATGGCTCATAAAACTCTTCCACAAACACTTTAAGTATGTGTATAAATCCATTGATTTTAGGGGAATGCTGACATACTCAAAGCTAAGTTTGTGTATATTTTGAGGATATAGTCTTAAATACTAAAGCAGCAAATTGCAGAGTTGACCCTGTAAGTCATATTTATATATGTAGTTCCACTGACTTTGCCAGGTAGATGCTGAGTCTGAGCTGTATGGATAACGAGAGCAATATCCAATGTTCATCACTGTTCTGGGTTTTGAACCACTGCCATCATTTAATCATTCAGTCAGCTACGCTTATTCAATATTGTCCGTAAGAGCACAAAGCTTTAGTAGTCTGGAATTCTGATTCTGAGCCAAGAACAAGAGTAACAACACTATATTGTTGGTCCTTCAGACTGTATGTTTATAGGAATATTCAACTGTTCAAAGAAAAGTGTACTGTCCTCAGGAATCTTTACAATAACAAGGAAGGTTTGCAAAGGCACAAGCATTTTGCAAGAACAGGGATGCATTTGGTATATTGTTAGGCATTCATTTTTATCCTGCTTACTTACAAAGTCCTGAGCATAAAATTTGATCTTTTCTGTTTAAGGAATATTCTTAGGAAAGGTGAAGTTCTGTTATTTTAGCTGAAAGTTAGTTAGGAAGATTAGCAGCAAAGTACTGAGATAGCTGAATATATTTCTATGAATTTTGATTGAATTTCTGAGCTTTTGATTTTAATTTCTTGAGAAATAAGCGAAGGATTATATTATTTTTTCTCTTCTATATTTGCTTTTCTTTTTTTTTTTTGCTTTTTTTTTGTTTCAAATTTCAGATATTTTCACTTTTTTATTGAAAAACTGTTGTCAACATCAATGATTTTTTAAAGTATACTCTATCCTTCTCTTTCTACAAGAGTGTATATTCTATCTTCTTTTTTCTTTTCTTGGCCCTTTTGTTCTTTTTCCAAATACTTTATCACTTTTTGCCTTTAAAAACTCCTAGTTCTTTGATTTTTTTTAAATATTCTCTTCAGTCTCTGACATCCAAGTTCTTTCTTCAAGTTTTGCAAATGTCCTTATTAGTCAATAAGTATGTCCACATTTGAATTCTTCAGATTCTATGTAGTGAGATATTTCCTTTCTCTTGTAATTGACCAGGGAATGGGAGCTGCAATTGCTAAATTGCTTTCTTGTCTTCTCCAAAATCTGTTCCAAATGTGTGTTTTTTAACACATAACATTAAAGAAGAGGGCAGAGGTGGGAGTCTAATGATGATCTAGGAATCGTGGTGTCTTTGTCACCCTGCAAATTCTCTGGTGATTTTGGGAGAGATGGCAACAATTGAAGATATCAGTCATACGCCTTGTGTGAAGTTAAATGTCAGCAAGTGTTCTGCCATTTCTCAGAAAAATATATTGGGAATATCTGCCTTTTTTCTTCCCTAAGTCTATGTGGAAATTATCTGAGTTTAGGGTGATACTTTCTATTCTGCTACTGATTCTTCTTTAACTTTCTTTTAATTATTTTATTCTCGCATTTATTGCTTACTTTTCCCATTTTGAAATAATATTCAAAGCCACCGGGATGATTCTAAACTAATAGCAAATCATTTAGATAATCAATATTTGAACAAAAGTCAGTGGAGTTACATCAGGTGTAAGTTGGATCACAAGCAGAGCTTGATCCAGTAGCCCAGATTCTGGTCTTAAATTATGCTGGAACACAGCATATTTCAGTTATATTTTCACAATTCATTGCCAAATAAATGAGGTGAGAGTCTAATCCCTTTTCTTTTGTCAGGGAAAACACAGACTTGCCAAGTTGGAATTTGAGAGATGATTTTTTGAAATATTTCATTTTAAATGGTAGTTCTTTATGATTTGTTATATTTATATGCATAAATGTACACAGATATTGATTTGGGGTTTCACATACTATTTTGTAATTTATTTTGTAGCACTTTGCAGTTCATCTTTATCATATAGGAGTAGGTTGGACCTTCAAGTATTTCAGCATGTACTCACAGTATTTTGGATTTTATGTAATCATGGAGGTAACTTTAATAAACCAGAACTGATTTATGCACCAGCAAAATATATATTTATACATATATTGTAGAATTTCCTTCTTAAGTATTTTGTATTATCTTTTATATTAGCCACTCAGTGCACTGTTATTTGATGCAAATATTCACAGAACCTCATGGATTACAGCACATGATTTGTTACTAATTATGTCTTAATGCAGATGTTTAATGCTTAGTGGAAGAAGAGAATGCGCTTCTAAAATGGTTTCAGTATGTGGCCAGAGCCTCTTAAAGCTAAGGGAGTTAAACTTCTAATGTGGTAGTTATAGTACCTACTAGCTCCTGTTTTTCAGCTGGACTGTAAGTGACATTGCTTTTAACTGTTCAGATTCCGATCTGCTCAAATGGTGTTTGTTTGGAAAGGGCTCAGTTAATTATAAATTCCTGACCTCCTTAAAACAAAGTGACACTCAAACTAAGAATCATGCAGGAACCATTAACATGGTGAAAGTTGCTGAACATCAAGGATTTGATACTAAAAAGCTTTTATATTGTTTCACTAAGCAATAAAAAAAAGCTATGAAATGTTTAAAGGCAGATTTGCTATTTTTTTTTCCAATATGCCAGACATAAAACCTAAAATAAAAACATATCCCTAATGTTCTGCTAGAAGGGATTTATGCTCAAATTTGCTTTAAATTGGAGTTTAATGTATTCAGAAAAGTACTGAGATAAACTGTTGAACAGCTAAATGGGCAGATTACCTGCAGGACTGGAAGGAGTCCTGGGGCTGTTTTGGTGTGAGACAGGGAATGTAACCAAGGCTGCTAAATAAACCCATTCCAGCTGAACTTGGTGGAAGTGGTCAGCTCAGATTGGAAAGGAGTACATTGCTCCACGGCAGAGCCCCAGGTTTGCATTACCCTTGCTGCAGTTGTCTACCACATCAAGTCAGGCATCAAGTGAGGTGGGTGCCCACAGGAAGGCTATTCCTGCAGAAAGGTGCTTGGGACTATGTCCTTTTTTGGCGGAAGTCACAGAACTCACTGTCAGCAAGGTTACTGTGACACATCTGCAATGTGTGTGGGTAGCAAGGCACGCCTCGTCCTTTCCAACACCTTTGACTAGCAGCTGGGTCTCTCCCACACAGCAGTTCTAGAAAGCCATTAATTTCAGCGGGAGCAAGATCCTTGGGGGCAGCAGATAGTGCCAAGAAAACCTGGGACAACTAGTTGGAAGTAATTTTGATTCTGTTTCAAATAGCTTTCACAGAAATTGCTCGCTCTTCTTTGACATTGGGCTGAAGCACTAAAAATCCATTTCTTCCCTATGGTGCAGACACTCCTTAAACACCATTTTTCAAAGACTAAAAGCATTATGGAAGTCTGCCACATAGAAATGACCAATACACTTCCTACCAAGTCTCTCCACAACAGCATTCATACAAAGGTTCCTTTTCTGAGACCTTCATTGGTTGTGCATGATATGCTGACTGTTGATGGCGGGCGTTAAGGGTAGAACTTTGTATGCAACTGTTTGCATGCTTGAAAGTGTTAATGGAGTTTGTAAAGTTTGTAAAGTTAACAAACAAATAGGAAAGGTGTTCTTTTTTGACATCTTTCCAATTCAGCACTCCTTTTCCTGTTGCACAGTTAACATTTTCAATTATTCAAAATCTATTCATAAATTAGGGACGTAAATATTTTATGTCCCTTTCAGAAGAAAACTCCCAAAGCTTACCTGAACATTTTTTTTAACTTACTTTCTTGTTCTTCTTTCTCATTATACTCTCTGTTTCTTCTTTATGGTTTTCAGTGATTCCCTCATTCCTTTTGTACCATTCTTGACAGACTTAGTTGTCCTCCTTCTTCATGTGCTGTAAACTCTCTTCTCACATCTTCCCTGATGTGCAGGGTCTTTGAATATCCTTTGGAAGGGCTTTGCCATCACCGTGCAACAGAGTAAAGTAGTCCAGATGATAATGCAGGCGCATATTGAGCCTGCATTGAGCCACATTGAAATTTTGTCATCCAGTCTCCATAGTAAGAGTTTATTGATGTTTGGAAGTACTGAGAACTATACACCATGAGGAGTGCAGAGAATACTGATACCATGTATTTCACAATGTTTCACTGTCCATTCCATTCCCCTACTTACATGTAAGTGCATATGCCCAAACTTTTGAATCTGGCTTTCATTTTTTTCTGTTTTTCTTGTGCATGTACAAATTTGGTATTAAAATAGGAGAGAATTGGAAATAAGTATAGGTATTGAATTTCACAGCTATGCAAGTTGTTTGATTGTACTTGTAGAAGAGCTTGCTGTCTTTAATAACGTGGAAGTTATTCATATTTTACATTAGGAATCAGTTTCAGAAATTTAGCCATTCACGAAAAAAAAAGATAAATTGAAAGAGTCCATAGTATGATATGTATTGTTTTGATACAAGCCTACCACATCCTTGAAATTTTACTATGATTCTTCCATGATTAGCTGTATTTTTTCAGCTGCAAGGAATGTGATCAATAAGCACACGTGCTCTGGTCTGGTGTAAATTTGAAGACAGTACAGAGTCAAAATGTTTTCATTCTGAAGGTCAGTAGTCCCTAGAGGCAGCAGTGCACAGAAATGTTACTGAGTAGACTCATATTAATTTAGAAGATTTCTCTCCTTGTATGTGTTTTCAGTGTAACCTCCTTCATTGTCTGCAATAACAAGAACAATCACGTAGGTAGTTATTCAGGGAACTATCTGATCAAGAAAGAGATGAAAGTTGTGGCTTTCTTCCAATGGTTTTAATTTTTCCTTGATGTAAGAAGTGTTTGGTGCACTTTCTAGGCATGTTCATAAAATAGGAAAAGAAATCCTGACTTTTTCTTTCTTTATTTTTTTATTTTTTTAAATGTAACTAATTCCTTGATATTTATGGAGCAGAGCTCCCATGCCACTGTGCAACCTGTGATTGACTTTGGTAAACACACTTAAAATGTATTCTTCTGCCTTTTGGAGTCCTACATTTAGATATTTCTTAGGTTTAGGTTCAATTTAAAAATAGGAAGAAATTTATTCAGTTGGTATCAAGATACAGAAGTTAAACATTCTGTACTCAAACATATCTTTCAGATGCTGAAAAAATTAACGTTCCAAATGATAAATAAAAATGTCTTCTACCTTAACAACATCCTAAAAAAAGTTTGCTGTAATCCATCAGCAGGCTATGAATTTTTGCTCCCTCTCTCTCCTCTCTAATTCTGCACATTGAAACTGTTTTACATGTCTTGTAAATAACGGACAATGACTGTTTTTATTGCCAAGTGCTACTGTAACACTTTAGACAATCCATACTTTAAAGAAGTGTATTTGACAAACTTATTTTTAACAGGCCAATAAAGCTTTATAATTCATTATCATTGTGTCTTTCACTCACTGTAAAATGCTTATGTTTACTATTTTAGAAATTTTGTACTATATTGGAAAATACCTGAATTGTGGAGTTCCTCAGCTGATATCTGTTGTTATATATGTGCTTATTCTTGCTTTTGTTTTCGGATATATTGCAAGACTCAACTCTTTATTTTTATAGCATCATGAATGATTTTTAATACATTTTTAAAAACTCCCTCTTTAGAAAAGAAAGCAACAAAGCAAACACCTTTGAATGATAATCATATGTCTATTTAATTTTATATAAATGCACCTGTGTTTAAAATGTACATTTAATAAGACATGCAGTTATTCAGATCAAATGACTTTGTATTCAGCCATTGATCATAAGACAGCAAGTTTTACATTTCAGACCACTATTTATTCTACTTATTATTATTTATTCTACTCAGAACTTTTAAATAGAAACAGTGGTATGGTTGAATGCTCAAGCATACCATGATGGTTTTAAAAACTGTTTTCACGAAACATCAGAGCTGTGACTTGAAGGGTGTGTTTTGGCTTGGATCTTCTGTTTATTGGGCTGAACTGTTTGGGTCTCTTATTAGACCTATTGAAACAGAATACACAACATAAGAACTTTGGAACTGTTTTGTCACAGTTTCATCCTAAGTTTTTATTCTCCCTCTCTCTCTCTCTCTCTCATATTTTTAATTTTTTTTTCTTTTGTAGCAGATGTGGATATTGTATTACACGTTCCTTTTCTTGTCAGTGAAGTGTTTGTTCACATTTTTCTCAATGAGATCACAGTATTTTGAGTATTTTACCCAAACTGCTTTATATACCCATGTGGACTTTTTCATCATAATGTATTTTAAACAATTTTAAATAATTATGATGTATTGCCACCTTATAAAAGGCAGGCTTGATACCCATTCACTTTGGAGACCCTTTTAATAAGACTTGCTACTAAAGGGAAATTATTATGATATTGATGGCACTGAATGATACAATTATTTAAAGAAAGTATTCAAATAAAACAAAGTCTTTGATACATGCCAAATCCAATCATTTATTGGATATTTTTTGAATGGTAACAGAGCTTAGCATTGAAATATTGTATTACAAAATTTACATCCTCAATAAAACAAGGTTACCATCTAAAGCGAACAATTAAAAAGGGGGCAAAGTAGAAGTAAAAGTGAAAGTAGCCATTTATGCAGACCAGCAAATTGGGAAGTAAACAGGATAAATAGTAACATAGATACTTAATGTTCCTGAGTTTAACAATCCAAATTAGTTTAAAAATGCAAACAAGGATTCATTTTTTTTAAAAATAAGTATGAACTGTAACTTAGCAGTATTATTGTAAATACTTGCCTTTCTTTTTTCTTCTTTTAATGAGGAAAAGAGTATTACAGCTTGTATTAGTTATTAATATCTTAAATTGTTTTATCAATGCACTTTCTTCATTTACATGTAAAAGACAAATTTTAAAGATTACTATAGTTGTTACTATATTAAATGTAAAGTAAATTTAAAAATCATTTTCAGGTTGATCTGTTGATGCATCTTTCTACAGGTTAATAGTAATCAGGCCCTAAAACAAAAATAAACACAATTCTGCACATAAGCAGGTCTTCATATTTTGCAGTTTTATGAGGTGATTGTAAATTCACAAAAACTTGATTCTGATATTCATATAATCCTAAAGAAATACTTCTTGGGCAATGTGTTATACCTATGAAAAGCAAATACTGTATGCAAGTTTCTAAGCTAAGTGTTCTGTAGCTAGTTCGCTGAAGCTGACAGACACTCGGTGTTTAAATGATAGTGTTTTGTTTGGCTTCCAATTTGCTATCCAGAGCTCTTGGACTTTCGTCATCACAGCAGAGTTAGGAATAGAGGAGACAGACTGTCATTATGATCTGTAAACAGAAAATGGAATTTCAACCAAATAGTCCCTTCACAACATAAAATTGCAATTCAGAGTGTATGGCAACAGGAGAGTGTGGGTAAAGAGGACAGAAAGGTGTATTTGAAATTGAGCTGAAAATGAATTTGGGTTACAGTTCTCATTTGGTACACAAGATAATATTGTGTTTAAAGTGAATGGCTTTTTCTGGTAGTTGAAAAACAGTAACTTAAAAGCATTTGTTTGCTTTGTTTATACAGATTGTTTCCCTACTGTATTTTGAAAATTTGTGTTTTATTCCCATAATCCTTTCGATGCCACTACTGCATTTTTCATCATAGCAAACTTCAGGTATAGTTCCTAGAATAGAACAGAACAGAATAGAATAATTCAGAGGAATACTGACAAGTATGGGGCATCTACCACCTCTCTTGGAAGCTTGTGACAGCATATGACCACCCTCATGGTACAGAAATGTTTTCTAATTTTTCTAATATCCAGTCTGATCCTCCCGTGTCAGAGCTTTGTTCCCACATCCTGTGATCGGCTCCCAGGAGCAGAGTCTGGCACTTTCCTCTGCTTCCTCTCCTCAGGGGGATAGGGAAACCAGGGCGGTCAACTCTCAGCCGCATCTGCTCTGGACTGGACAGCCCACATGCCCTAATCCTCTCCTCATAGGGCACGTCTCCCAGCCCCGTTACCAGCTGTGTTCCCCTTCTGTGGATGCTTGCAAGGACCTTAATATCCTTTATATCTTGTGAAGACTAGAAGTGCAAGCAATTTTCAAGATGAGATCACACCAATACTAAATTTAACAGGAGAATCACCTCTTTTGGGCAGCTGGCTGTACAATTTTTAATACATCCTAATTGCAGTTTGCACCCTTGGCTTCCAGGACTCACTTCTGGCTCTCACTGAGCTGCTGTCACCAGCACCCCCAGGTCCCTTCTTGCTGAGCTGCTCCCCAGCCACTCATCTCCTAGTCTGTATTGGTGTCTGGCATAGTAACAATAATCACAATAATAATTACAAAATAAAATCCCAAACAGTGTGTTGGATGAGTTGGAATAAGAATGTGGTAGTATCTTTCATACCTTCATGTTACAGCACATGGCTTTTGCCATGCAGACGTACTCTCCTATTTACACATCCAAATAAAGCAGATTATTCAACTGGTTGCTCTACTCATGGCATTTTCCCAAGAGGGCTGATCAACAAAAAGGAAATATGCAAGTGTGCTGGGAGCTAGATTTTGATGACAGTGCAGGTCATCAATGACTTCCTCAATGACTTAGTAATTAATATTGGATATGAGAAGTAAAAGAAAAGAAAATGATGAAAGTCTTTGAAGCAGATGGGCAATTCTTTATGCAGTTTCTTGATGACTAGTGTTGTCTTACTGAAGAATTGCTGTGTTTTATCCTGGAAGAGTTTTAGCAGAGTTTCAGTGTGTACAATATTGAAGTAAGTAATGCCTCAGTAATGAACACTTCATCTCTGCTTCAGGGAACATGTCTGAAGAAAACAACTAGTTCTGTATAGGCATTTGGCCAAGCCAGGTAATGTTTCTTTCAGTTCATTGTCACTCCATGCTGAGTTTTTATCATGCCTTTATTCCCATAGGCATCCTTACACAGACCTTGCTTCCTAAGCAAGTGTTCTAAAGACATGTGCCATGAGGCCAGTTGTAACACTACCTCAAGAGGTCTCGCTTGGTGCTGAGGTCAGTTAGCTCAAACATTTTCCCAGGGTGAAAATCAGTAAAAGTAATAGAATCACAGATGGGAAGGATAGAATCCTTGGGAAGGATTATGCAACACAGGCTTTGTTATTACAACAAACATTATGATATTGCTCGGCTTTCCCAATATTTTTCAATGCATGAAATGCTTTTAGATATGACTCATGCCATTGAAACTGCATTTGTTGACTTGTGAGAATATGCACCAAAATCAGGTAAGTTAACTGAATTAACCAAGTTTCTCCTTTCTGGACGAACCACCAGGCATTTGAGGCATGGCTTCTGAAGCAGAGTGCTCAGAGGCTGGCTTTTTACTCATTACATGGGATGTAAGGTTAACTTTTCCCATGTGTCAGCACTGGCTCTTCCTTGGGAGCTGACATAATCTCTTCCTGGGTAAAGAAAGAGCCACACTTCCTCTTCAAGACAAAGGGAAAAATTTATCATTCCTGCTTTTCCTTTCTCAAGGGGATGCCATGTTTCCATTCCCTGCTGTGGCTCCAGTCTTTATTGGAGTCTGAATGCAGGCCTGCCTCTATTAGAGCAGCATAGCCAGAGACCTGTCATCCGCTGTCACCTGTCATAGTGAGCTGGTGGTCTGGCCTCAGAGAGCTGGAGTTCCTAACCATGAAGTGCTAATACTTTTCCTTCTGGCAGCTGGTCTGAATTTTGCACAAGCTGAGAGCAGCTGTAACCATTGGTGATTTGTAGATAGCTTGCATGATAGTGGTTTGATTGGTGATTGCCAGGGGACAGATACTTGTGCCAGGAAAGGGCAGATTTTGGCAGACTGTGCAGACAGACTGAGGATTGATGGCAGAGAGATTGAGTTATCCTGTCATCAGTCTATTTAGAAAGGGTTTGAACATCTCTAAGAGGAAAGGCAAATTCAGAAAAGCTTCTGAGTTTTTTTCCCCATTCAGAGGCATTGTGGATCTTGGTTCAGGTATTGTAAATCAGGCTATTGTAAGATTTATTTGTTTGATACAGAATATAAGTGTAAATTTAACTCACTGCTTTCATAAGGAGTGCCACCTGATTGTCGCAGGATACAAAGAGTCAGTACAGATGCTTGCCTGCCTCATTCAACTGCACCAAAGTCCAGACTCTGACTTTAGATACAGCACAGCACTGTATTCCCCTATAAAATAAATTAGGAGTGTTTATTCATCTGAGATATTGTGTCATTAATGCAGTTACAGACAGAAGAAATTTTGTGTGTGGTCCTGCCTGCTTCAGGATTCTAGGGAGGACTGTTAGTGCGCCACATTAAATTGTACCTGAATAACATCTAGATGCTTAATTAACAATCTAAAACTTTTTGTCATTGCTGCCAATGCATTGGAATTGCAAACACAACTTGTGCAGCCTTACTCTTGTGTCCTTCTTTGCACCATGTGTCTGTTTATGCCACATGGCTAACATCTACCTGTTCAGCACTGAATATATCTATATGGGATGCAAAACTATGAGGAAGTCAAAATAAGACTTGAGAAAGAAATGAATCAGGTCACTTAACAAAAAAATCAGCTAAGAGACTAGCTTAAATATTTGCCATTCATAAGTACAATTACTCTCTACTTGGTGGGAATTACAAATTTTAGGGCATAAAATTCACTGCCTGTGAACATTTGTAGGAGTAAATATACTAAGAAATGCCAAAAAAAGAAGCAATTTTAATTCCAAAACAGTTAGATTTGTGTGTTTAATCTGTTTTAGCCAGATTTCATGTAAAAGCTATATTTGTCCATAGTTTCACTCTTTTTCCCCTACAAAATGATAATTGAGAAGATTATGAAAATGTGAAATAGTGCTATCTTACAATTTCTGTTGTGTGTTACCCACAGAAGAAATTGACTGTTTACTGTTAGGGCTGAATGAATTTGTGTGCAATATATACTTAGAAACTTGATTTTGAATGCAGATGAGTGACTTAATTCAACAAGACTGTCTTATTTCTGACCTGGGACCGCAGTGTCTTCATGCTGGTACCTGAATCATTATTTTCTAAATGGTGGTGATCCCTATACATGTATTTTTCTCTTATACACTGTAATGAATATCCCTGAGTATAAATATTATCTTTTTGGCAATAATTATTTGGCAATTTGAAATGAAACTGGGGAAAAAGGGCATTGCAAGTGATAGAAAATATCTGAAATCCTCTGTAATCTTACTTTTGAAAATTAAGTTTCATTTTAATAATTATAATGGTGTTCTTATTCTTACTTTCTCATAAAATCTTAGAAGAGTAAGTTAACATTTTACAAGTTGCTTGTAGCTCAGTACTTAAGGTTTTCTTCATTTTGCAGACTGGCTAGATAGCTCTTGTAAGTTATTGTGTCTTTGTTCTGTGGATTTTGCTCCCACATGAAGAAATAGACTGGTGAAGTAAGAAAAATTGGGACTCTCTTAAGTCGTATTGGAGCACAGAGACATCCAAATCACTCAGCTGATGAACTGCATACTCTTTTAAATGAGTCTGTGTGCCACCAAGGATAAGATAACTCAGTGGTGAGAGCTAGTAGCCAGGCCCCAGACCCAAGGCTGTGTGGCACCCCGTCCACAGAGCCAGTGCCTCTCCAGGGATGGTGCCTCTCTGTTGCAGGGCAGCTCGGTCATCTCAGCAGAAGCCCAACAAAGCTGATAGGTGTAGGCCACTTCTTAGACTGTCATTTGTGATGATTTTTTTCTGTGTCACAGGGCCCAGTTGAAAGCTTCCCAAGGGGTGTACCTAGGCACAAAACACTTGCATGGATTCTGCGTGTTTGTCAGGATGAGTATGCTGCACTGTATTTAAATATGCCTAGTACTTGGGCTTTCTTCTTTCCTTTTTCTGCCCATTTCCTTTTTCTGTTTGGGCACTAAAGAGGAGATTGAAAGGGAGAAATGGTAGGAGAAATTTGCTTCTGCTGGTGCCCAGCCCAGGGATAAGTGCTTCCCAACAAGCTGATTTATTCTCCTCCCTCAGTCCCTGCGTGACTGCGTGAATGAAAGGTGAAAGATCTAGGTCTCACTAATTTTAATAATCAAAACAGCAGCCTTGTGTACAGAACCTTTACATTTTTGGTAGCATACAAATCATAGCTTTTTTAATCTTCTCCCTGGGACTTTTGTGTGAGCATAACCACACTTGGAATTTCAGGTTTTGGTCCTATCCTATATTACTTTCTCAGAAGAAAAAGAAATGGATTTTATAGATTTTCAGTTAACCATTCGAAAGACATGAAACTGTTATCCTTTGTAACCTAGTGGTACAAATATGGGCAATTACATTTTTGGCACTGCCTCTTGGGAAGAATACAGATGTATTGCTTTAACCCATTCCTAACATAATTCATATGTGGCCATATATTGTAGACGCTGCTTTTAGTGACAGAACTAAGTGTCAGAGCACAACAAGACTTAATTTGTCAAAAAAGAATACCGTTATTCTTCATATAAATACAGCAGTCCTGATTCTACTGACGTTCACAGGGATTTTGCACCACTGTCACTTTAATAAATTACTCTCTGTTGATATTACAGTGAAGAGAATTAGACCTTTTTTTGTATTATTGTTTCATTTTTCTGTTTGTAGGATTTCACGCTTAGCATTTGATTTCAAATTTTCTTGCTATCCTCATATGTGTTTTTGTCTGTACTCCTAAAGAACTAGCTAGTTGGAGTTCAGTGCATTATTTTGGGTTAAAAAAAATATGAAAAAAAAAACAAAACACCAAAACAATGAAAAAACAAAAAACAAAAAACAAAAAACTAATCTGGCAAAATAAGTGAAGTGTAGAAAAATCTTCAGGGAAAGTAGGACTGAAAATGAAAAACTTCAGTTTGCTGAAATTGTGTAAATTTGAGCACCCCAGAGAATGAAGTACTCAGTGACTGTGTTCGTATGGTGAAGTCTGATGCTTGTTTATTTAGGACTGCTGCACATGAAGTAAGAGTGTATAGTTTTTTTGCATGTGGGAGGTGATGTGTGTGCTTTTTATGATTTAGACGTTTGGACCTGTTTGTATAGGACCATTGAGATTCCAATTTTGATTCGTGACCAGGGCAAAGGAGGACTGTGGTTGTGTGCAGTTTCCTTTGTTTTGCAGCCTCTGAAGGCAAGCAAATTATTTTTGCAGATCAACTCAGAGATACACTGATTAGGATTGTCTATATAGTCTTCCACTTCATTTTGTGCTTTTGTTCTGTGCATGTTCATTAGGTTAGCACAGAAAAACCATTGCATTCTGCATGGTAGCATTTGCTTTTGCTGATCAGAAATAAGGCTATATTGTCAGCTTCCTTTTTGAGAGTATTTGATTTCCATGTAAATCTGTTCTAATCAATATGTTGCTAAGAAACAGCCATGACTGAAGTTTTTGTAAAAGGGGAAGTTTGAGAATAAATTAATGTTATCCGAAAAATAGAGAATATTGATGCTGAAGCTATTTAATGCTTCTATCTAACTTACAACACAAGAAGCCATAAGTGGGTATTCACAAGTGGATAATTGCAAGCTGAAGTGTTTTACAAGGTGATGGGAAGCTGCAAGGAGATAAGAAATCCAGTGTGATTAAAAAAAAAAAAATAAAATAAAAATGACAGCGCTGATGAACCAAGCAGTCAAGAGAAAGATGGTTATAAAGAGAAAGGCAAAACTCTTCAAAAAGAAGGAAGTCAGTAAAGAAACAGAGAAGGTTTATCAGAAAAAAAATTAGAGGAAAATGTTTGGTAAAGTTCCTTGGCTTTGCAGAAGATGTTTTGCAATTGGACTTGATGATCTTGAAGGTTTTTTTCAACCTGACAAATTCTATGATTCTATGATTCTATGTTTTGTGAAAATAGTCTGTGCAATGTCTTGGGTAAAAAAAAAAAAAGAAAAAAAAGAAAAGAGAAACACTGCTTTATTTAGAGCTCTGCAAAATATAAACACTGATCCTTCTAATATTTTGCCAAAACCCCATTGTGTTTTCATGATGAATTTCAGAGTTAATGTATTCATTTTCAAATCTGCATTAGCAAAATTGATAGAGCTTGGTTTGTACTGTGACCACCTCCTGGATGGCTGAGCTAGCTAGTGTGGTGCAAATGGTTTTCTGCATTGGGCAGCTTCCTGCTTACTACAGCAACAGTTAGAAAGAAAATAGCAAGGGAGAGGAAGTCTATAGGGAATAAAGCATGTTCTTTGACAAGGAGGAGGATATGGCTGCGAACAGCAGTAGAGTGCCAACATCTAGAGTCAAGTCAGTCAACTTGTGCATCTGATCTCACAACTTGTGTACAGTGATGCTGGAGCAGGCTGAAATAATGAGGTGATGCCTCTCTGTCCATGGGTGTCACTTTCTCTGCAGCAGTAATTTTTAGTTCTATAATTGAAGGGGGTTTGGAGGATGTGAGGCTTCACGGCTTCAGGAATAGCACTTAAGGAAGAGTATTATTCTGAAATAAATTCAGCATCTCTGATTTGTTGTATTGGAAGAGAGAGGAACACCTCATAGGTCCATTTCAGATCATTCAGATCAGAAAAGTAAACTGCTAATGCAGTGAAATATACGTACATATACATAAGCTCTGTATTTGTTGAGCTGCAGACCTCACTCAGTTTTGAGTGGAAAGTCACCACTTGAAGAGTTAAAACATTTTCCATAAGACCATTCAAGGTCTACATTTTGGTATCGTGGAAAAATACGGCTGAAAAGGTGCCGTAATTCCCTTCCCAAGCCAGTAAAAAACATACCTATAGTTTTCCAAACAGATATTTGTCTGACATAACTTTAAAATTTCCTGAAGTGGAGATTTCTGAACTTCTTTATGTGCATTTCTACTGACTGAGGAAGGTTTCATAACATTTTATCACAGTTTTTCTTGACTGAATTTTGACATGTAACTCCTCGTTCCCATCTAGCACTATACAAATATTGTTTCCTTCTCTATGCAAGTCTTCTGCTGCCCTGTATCCTTCTCTGGCTCACATATTTCTAGTGATTAATACACCCCATTCCTGCTAGATTTTTGTCTCTGATGTGTGTTTCATTTGACAACCAATAACAAGAGGCCATGAATTCCTCATGCTTTATGATAGGGCACATCATTTGAGCTACAGATACTGCAGACATGCCTGTGAGACAGCAGGCAGCTGTATGGCTACCATTTATCCTACAGCTGAAGGAGGGCTTTAGCTCTCCCAGGGCTGCCTGGTTTGGCAACAGTAGCTGGCCATTCTTCCTTGTGCTGCCTGTGGCTTTGACAAAGATCCCATCTGCAGTGCAGGCAAATCAGTGAGCCACAGAGCCTCTCCTGCTGCCTCCAAAACAGCAATAATATAGTATGTGCCTCACAGAGGACAAACCATGAGGATTTATTGGTGATTGTGTTTAAGAGACTGTGCTGCAGGACAAGTCTTTGCTGGTGGAACCCTTGATGACAATCACCTGTGAAGTAAAGGAGGAGAGGGGGCGGTTACCCATCCTCCCTCCTTCATGGGCCGCACTTGGAAAACACTATGCATTACTGTTCTGGTTTAACCTAGCAGGCAGCTCAGCAGCACGTCGCCCCATAATGGGACAGGGGAGAGAATCATAAAAGTGTTAGAATTCACAAGTTGACAGATAAAGACAGTTTAGTATTTTAAGCAAAATCTGTATGTACAAGCAAAGCAAAACAAGGGATTTATTCACTGCTTCCAGTGGGCGAGCAGATGTTCAGGCACTTCCAAGGAAAGCTGGGCCCATCATGCATAGCAGTGTACTGGAAAGACAAACACCTCTGCTCTGAACTTACTCTCATTCCTTGTTCTTAGCCCCAGCTTTTATCACTGAGCACGTCACAGTGTGTAATCTGTTTGGTCAGCCTGGGTCTGCTGTCCTGCCTCTGACCCCCTTCTTTCCCTGCCTAGCCTCCTTCCTGGCAGGGCAGTATGAAACACTGCAAAGTCCTTGGCTCTGTGTAAGCACTGTTCTGCAACAATGAAAACATTCCTGTTTTAACAGCACAGTTTTCATCAAAAATCCTAAACATGGCATAATGCAAGCCTCTGAGAAAAAAAGAAAAAAAAAAAAAAAAGAAAAAAAGAGATCTCAGCCAAAACAAGGACAATTACAGACCTCTTATTTCTTCCTACAGGGTTTTGCAGTGCTGGAAAATAGGTTTCTTGGGTGAACTGCCTTGCCAGCCTGTCCCAGACCTAGACATCTGTGCATCTGGTCTGTTCCTGCATCCTGTAGGTTGCATGGTTTTGGGGGAACCACTTGCTTTATAAAGCAACCCTCTAACGGATTCTAGGGTATTTTCCTTAACTGGAAACTTCCCTTGCAGATATTATGACCTTTGGAATGCACTAGGGGTGTGTGAATGCTTGCATACATGAAAATATGGATGAGGCTGTAAGAAAAAAAAAATAGCAGTTAGATTGGCACTGACTAGGGATCTTTCACAATCGTGCTCCAAAATAAAGCTGAATCAACACATAAGCAGCTGTGACTCTTAGATGAAAAGCAACAACAAAAAGGCCTGATGATATATTTGAGTGGCTAAAATCTGTACAGAACCATCTCAGTGGAAATTACACAGATTGCACATTCATTTCTATCTAGAGGAGTTAGGCATTTGAAACAAGTTTTCCAGCAAGAAGAACATGCATTTTAGGGGAAAAGCATTTTGGTCACTGAGGCTGACCTTTGATACCTGACAACACTAAAGATTTGTTCCTGTGAAGCTGACAAACATACTTTTTATTTAATTATGGTCGTGGGTACCTATTGCTTAAACTATGCTGTGTAGGGAAGAAACTAATCTGTCACTGATTTATTCTGCTTGAAAGTGATACAGTGTTACCAATATAATTTGGTCTTCCTGTGAAGCTGCTACAAATATGGAAATACAAAACTTTGATTTTCATGTGAAAGCAAAATGAGAGACTTTATCACTTGGGTTAAATTTTGACTCTGTCAAAGTTCTCTGTCTGTTATGATCTTCAAAGAAATGCCTCCCCCTTGTTTCATAGTAGTTGCAGGTGAACAGACGCCTAAAGTCTGCTTCTTGATTTTAAGCCTCCATTTCCAGTCAGTTTCTCCTGACTGGAGAAACTTCTCCTACAAGAGCCCTCCAAGGAGTCCCCTTTCCTCTATAATTTAGAGATTGTTGGAGAGGGAGTCTTTGAAGCATGTGCTGACTGGAGGCATTCATCTGCTGGGTGTGGGAATGTTCTCTGGCTCTCTGGATCAACATCCGTTCTGGTTCCTCTGACTTCCTAGAGGCGTGCTCCTGGATGGGAAATGAACATTTTGGGCAGCATAAGAAAGATTTTCTTACCTCATGTATCCAGAAACAATGGAGTGCAAGCTTAAAAACGCACTGCAGGATGTAAATCTGTTAAACGGATTAATGATACCTGTCAGAAGATGTGAGATTATTTATCCTCTAAACATCCAAGCATGACAAGTCTCAGTTTTTGAATCACAGACTTAATGTCTACAACATCGTTTTTGGCTCAATGTGCTGTATCAGGATGGAAGGGCATGCATTTGTTTGAGCTCTGAGAAGCAGTGTGCTTCATCAGGAAAGGCTTGGGTATAAGGCTGCTTGGGGCAATCCTCTTCTGTCTCCTTCACCACAAACAAAGCACTATTAATCCACTACTAACTGACTGTGGCAAGGACTATTAAGATGACAGCACTGTGGCTAACACTGATGGCTCTGTTCTGGAAAGCTGTTAGAGATTAGAGACAAAGAGAGGTTGGCTGAAAGGTGGAAAGAAGCAAGAACAGCTATTGCTCTGCACAGCTGAACAGCTGAGAAAGCACAAGAGCAGT
The DNA here is from genome assembly GCF_019238085.1 of Lagopus leucura. NCBI lineage: Eukaryota > Metazoa > Chordata > Aves > Galliformes > Phasianidae > Lagopus > Lagopus leucura. Next base: position 12,521,869 of record NW_024962272.1, read on the forward strand.
GTGCTGTGCTCCTTCCGTCATGAAAAGCAGCAGCAGTTGCAAAGCAAATAGCACTGTTTTAACAAACCCACTCTGAATTTGCAGAAGAATCCGAATTTACTTTGAACAGCTCCACTAACTGAACTGAGTCTAAGCTGGCTTCTCTTTGGGCAGCTTATTTCAGCTGGCCTTGATTTTTCTCCTTGTATTCTATTTTTGGCTCTTAATTCAATTATCTGTATTCAGCGTGGAACATTTTAAGAGACTAGTAATATAAAATAATGTTGTTATAATTGCATTACCCTCTATTAGGCTGGGTCCTCTTATTCAGCCTAATGGAATTGCATAAACATTATTCAACATCACAGTTACCTGTACTAGTTGAATTTGGGAATGGCAAAGAGTATTCAAAGTAATGTTTGTATCACCTGGGTCAAAAAAAGTGTGCCAAGCCATGACTCGTAAGTTGTCTTCTAAAGGGAGTGAAAGATAAAATAGGGACTTAACAATTGAGCTAAAAGGATGTCTGTTCTGTTAGGAAACTTGAATCTTAACTCTCTAATAAAAGAATCTGAATCAACGCTTTTGCTGAAGCACACAACTTACATATTAATCATGCAAAAAATAAAGAACAAAGTAGAATCTACAGCAAATATGGAAGTTTACGGGGAATAAAGTCTCAGGTAAACTGTTTTAGGGCAAGATATTTAACTACACATCTCCCAAAAGGAGAGGAGAAGATTCATTATGGCCTTAAAATCTAGCAGAGGTGATGCTGACTGATGTGATATGTATTTACTGTCCCGCTTTTGACTTGTGGTGTGTCATGCAGGTATGTCCCTGCATGGACTCCAAAAAGAACTTATGCTAGTGCAAGATCAACTGGGAAATCTTTCAGGCTAACAGTGTCATTTTTCATTGAAGGAGCCACAGTTAATAAGACATCATGGCACAAAAATCAACTCTATAAATAATCCTCTTTATCTGAGCTGCCTTCTTACTTGATTAAGGATATGTGTGCTCATAACTAAACAGCTCTTGTCACAATACTAAAATAGGCTGGTTTTTGGTAATTATGACTTTCAGCATGGCTGAGACATCAGTAGTGACTTCAGGGATAATTCAAGTGATGTGTAACTCACGGAAGTGTGTTGTGAGGGGGTTTCAGGATATTGCAGTCTTCAAGAGATCTTGTTAGAGTTTAGGGAGCAAATACGCGTAAAGTAAATTGGTTTTATCTTTGATGCAGTAGGTGAAAGGAGAAGTAGGTAGACACAGTGATCACTTTTTTGACCATCTAAACTGAAGTCTAAGAATATATGTTTACAAGGCCATGCCAGATGCAAACCAAAACCATGTGTTCTTTCCAATTCTGCCTTTGAGAAGCTCTCATTTTTATTTTTTGAGCCTACTTGGCTGGCTCATGCTACTATTCACTATAGGGTTATTTCCGTACTTTTACGCACAGGAAGGTCATGTGGATTATTTCAATGGCAGTCTGTAGTCAGATATGTTGCCACAGCAGACTTCTTAATTATATGCTGAAGTCTGGAATAGTGTGAAGCAAAACCCAGCCCCAGCAAATAACAGTATAGATATGTGTTGGGAGCATACATGCTAGAACTGCATTGCCTCTTGATGGCACAGGGGTAGAATGAAAGGATGGAATTTATGATCATGAAACTTTTTCTTTTGGTCAGAAATAACAGCATGCTTTGAAAATTGTTATTAGTATTAAATTTTGTTTCTAAATCTAAGAAAATTGATATTTGTTGGCGTGAGGTTAAGTCAAGGACAGTGATACTGTGTTGAGGAAGCAGCACAGAGATGCAGAGATGAGTTGTGTTCAGAGAGGGGTGCCCTGTTCTGTCACTGGTGCTGATAAAACAAGACCTCCCTTCCCCTATAGCGTGTGATTTTCTCCAGTTTTATGCAGGGCATGCAGCAAGAGTTGCCTGCTGTTCCTGCTTATCCCTATGCCATGTCTTAGGATCATTCACAACCTAGGGATATGAGGAGTGTTTTGGGTTTTCTATAGCTTGTCAATTTAGAATATAATTAGTTTTCTTACTTGTCACCATTTTGTCTGATAGCTGCTTTTTTTCTACACAGAGGGATTTTTCTTGAGCCTAGGCTGTGCAGAATGGACAGTTTCTTAGCTCAGCACCAGAGAGTGGAGAAATTCAGCTCTGTAATGTGTAGCTCTCATCTTTCTTCTCTAGGGCAGCCTACCATTTCTCATCTGGCTCCAGCTTCTGTCTTCTTAAAACAAGAAATGCAGTCAAAAAGCGGTAACAAGGAAGATGTTGGGTAGCATAGTGAAGGCAGAGAAAACCTCTGCAGTTTCCCTAAATGCTTAAGCTGACTATGAGACTGCTATTGGCAGTAACTAATGACTACTCATAACCCATAATTTTAACTTCCACCAAAGACATTTTGTCCAACATTTCCGGGTTTTGGATGTGAAACCAACAGCAGATTTGATAAAAAACAGAATCAATAATAGTAGACTGCAGGTAATTGTCATACTCATTCTGCTTTTAACAAATAATGAAGCATCCCCATTTAATCTTCATGAAAGAATACTTTAAGGTACTTTAAGAAATTATCTTTAGATTTGAGCTCAGTGAAAATTCAGAAAAGGGCAATTCTAGTTTCTCGTCAGCACAGATGATGGTCTCATCTTGCTTCATCCAGGAAAATGGCTTTGCATTACTGGAATATAAGTCATAGGCTGCTGCTGTGAGAAGTGAGCTGCAGTTCTGATCTGTAATTGTTATATCACTTAATGCATTCAAAAAATGAAATGCGTCTTCACAGCAAGTGGTCAGTCTGGCAGATATGCAAGTATTGACACAGTTTGTCTGTTAGTTTGTTCATATTCTCTAAAAGATGCTAACAGAAAAAGGCTCTTTAAAAGCATCTGAGCTCAACTGCCTCTGGTAGACAAAAATTTCCATCGGCTGTGTTGCATTTGGCTTAACTGGAAGGTAATAATACAGTAAAAGGAAATAGGATTTTTTAATCCAAACAACTGTTTCCAAAGAAAATTGCACGGGCTAATTCGTTACTAATAAATGACAATGGACAACAAATGACACAGCACAAATTTCCTACATTTTACTTTGTCTTAAACTGTTTCCTACTGTGGAGGAATCATTTAGTTTTCCAGGTTTTCCTCATCTACATCAGAGAGTCTAATACACGTGGAACCACCTTCAAGCCACAGGGATGACAATTTGATAGCAGTTATCTTAATTGAGTAAATAGATTTATAGAACAATTGGCTACTTTTCACCTGCAGCTCTTTGCAGTTTACACTGACTGAAAAAAAATAGCTTGCTGTGCAAAATGGCGTCTTAGAGTAGTGAAGAAATAATATGACAACAGAATGAGATTCTATTCATTATATTGCTCAAACATCTAGAAATATGTGATTCCTTGCCATCACCTCTATGAAATTACAGAGGCTGGAGCATTTGTCCATTTGCTATAAGAGAAGGGATTTGACCCTCATACAAGTTTTCTGTTAGTATAAAAGAACTGCATTTTCCCGAGACAACTTGTATTTGCCTGCTTGCTTTTTGGTGCCATTAGCTTGGCATTCAGATATTTAAGACACCTTAGGATAATCTCAACAAAAAAATTGCATATGGTTTTAAATGTATTTGCACTCTCATTGCACTACACACAACTCACACACCCGAAAAATACGTTGTGACTTTACGTAAGTATTTTGTGTGTCATTTGAGGGACCATTTCCCACACTTTGCTAGGCTCTGCAGTTCATTAGAGAAATCTTCACCAAAAACTCTTAATCCTGGCAGTTTTCCTAGTAGAATCAATCTCAGTGATCGGTAATGACAAAAACAGCCTTGGTATTAGTATTTCACTTGATAAATTGCAGAGATCTAGGCTTCACTTACATTTGTCAACAATGACTTTCCAGTGAAGTGCAAGGCATTTGAAAAATTACCTCTAATGTTTCAGGCTAGAGGGAGAGAAATACTTTTTCAAACTATGAGAACATTTCCCTCATGAACCATTAAGCCAACTGGGGAGAAAGGAAAGCAGGACAGGCATGGGAGTATGCTCGAATCTCTAAAGCAAGGGTTGAATAGCCACATGCCAAATTATTTTATTCCTGTGAGCCATACTATGAAATGATAAAGTGTTTTTGTTATGATATAGTGCACCACAAAACATTAAAAGAGGCTAAATTTCCTTTCTTTAAAGCAGATTTTTCTAGGCTGATGTACTTGCGCCTGCCCTTGCTCCTTATTTGTGTCTATGCTGAGGTAAATCCTTCTCATCTTCTCTCAGATCCTCTGTGTTGGTTCCCAGTTTCTCTGTTTCTGTATCCTTCATCTCTACCACTGATACAGATGCCATCTTTGTGCTGGGGTGCTTATATCTTTTGTAACTCTGCGCTGTTCTGTCCAACCTAAAATCCAGTTTGGGACACTTTGATAAGGGGTGGCTCATGTCCCAGGGTAAACACATCTGTTAGTCTTCTCCACTCTCCTCTCTGCTACTTCCTTCTTTAGCCGGTAGGGTGGAAGCAAACAAAGGTGTCTTCTGAGGATGTCCTTCCAGGATAGGCACATCAAGAGAGTGAATCATTCTGTTTCTAGCATCATCTATTGATTGCTCACATTAGATGATGCGAATACCTCCTCAAAATCACCGGTTAATTTGGACGGAGAATTATCTGAAATGTGGAGTTCTTGTTCTCTACCGGCTCTTCAGTTGTCTGGTTAGACAAAATATTCTTACTGCTAGTTGGTTACTGGTTTTCTTTGAATACTGGCAGTAAACTGGAAGTTATGGAGAATTTAGATAGCAGGGTTAGATCACAAGAGTTCAAATGGTATCTGCACTGATCTTGCTGTTAGATCAGAAGCCTCAGTGGCTTACACAAGTGGAACACAGCTAGGCATTTTTTTCGAGTGGTTATAAGGTTTTATCTCCATGGCACATAAATCATGAAGTGAAAATAAAACAAAACTCTCAATAAATCACTGACCAAAATAAGCCTCTTTCTGGAATGTGACTCGTCTCAGGTATGGATGGGGCTGGAAGAGCCAGAACAATGTTCTGGACAGGAGAAGCCAGAGTACAATGACTCCGTATTTCACAGTGGGATGTGATATGTCTTTTCTACTACTTCGGGCATGTGACCTTCTGTGACTGTCAACACTGTCCACACAGTTTTGACAGTCAGCCATTTTGCTTTTCAGAAATGACAGAAATTCCCCCATTAGGATGAACTCATCTCCCATCCATTTGTTTTCTTGTTTTAATACCACATCAAAGAGAAGACAGGCATTTCCCAAAGTCAGTGAAAAAGGCATTACTGCTGGGTGATCTGAGAAGAGCTTAAGTTGAAAAAGTTAATGTGTATTTCAGTGAATGATAGAACGAATTCATCAAATTTGGAGAACTTTCCCAGTAATACACTATACTAAATTCTGACACATTTAGTCTAGGTGATCTACCAGTGCAAAAATTTGCTTCACATTCCAACTCCTAACGGCCTACCATTTGTACATCTCCACCCAGACATATAAAATTCATGAGGTCAGATCACCAAAGCACATAAAGAGAGTGTTCGACTATCAGGATGGAGGTTAAACTGTTGACAAAAGTAAATAAAAAAGAATGGTCTGAGGGAAAGGAAACGTGCTGAGTTAAGGCAAATCTTTTTTTCTAACTCTAGGTCCTTCTTCAGTTATCAGCAATGACGACGATTCAGCCAGTCCTCTCCATCACATCTCAAATGGCAGTAACACTCCGTCCTCTTCTGAGGGAGGTCCTGATGCGGTCATCATTGGGATGACAAAGATTCCTGTCATTGAAAATCCCCAGTACTTTGGAATTACCAACAGTCAGCTCAAACCAGATACTTGTAAGTACAAATAATTATATGTACTTCAGTCTTTCATTTTTCTTGTGCAAGTGCTGGGGCTCCTTAATGGAGCTAACAGAAAAAAAGAGTCTGAATTCCTGGGAGTGAAAGGGTGGGGTTAAAACGTCTGTGATTTGTTTAATGTACTGCTTTACATCTGTCAAAGACAAATTCAGACTTTGTAATGAGTCAATTAATTCATTAGTCTTATACTCAAAACCCAGTCCATATTCCATCAAAGTCACTGGTAGCCTTTCCATTGATTTCAGTGGTCTTTGGCCAGTCCTCTGCACCAAGTGCTGTCTTGGGAGAAATCAAATGCTGGGTCAGAAACAGCATTCAGTGTTGTTACATATTCACTGCTTTTGTTTTGGTAAAAAACATAACCAGATTTTGAAATCTAAGAATTTGTAAAGTTTTAAGAATCAACAAGGGTTAAAAACTCCATTATTTTAATTTAGCTGTGCAGTTCAATCTTTGTAGCTGGAAAAGACATTAAATATTTTTTAAAAGAGCTTGAAGTTCCTTATTGGACAATAAATGTCACATAGAAATTATTTCATGCTCAGTTTGAAGATGAAATGTAAAGTACCATGAAGAGTTAAAAATAATTAACTACACATAGCTAGAAAAGAGTATTCCTAACTTCAGCTACTGCTCTTCAAACCTATGACAATCTGTAGAATTGGACACGTAAAATATTGATTTTTGAACCAGCTATTAGCAGTGAAAAAACTGAAAAAAAATACCTGGATGGTACTGTGATACCATCACATCACATAGCAGCTGTAGTACTTAATATATTTCATCAGTACATTTAAGTCTTTAAGTGTTTCAGCCATCTTTTTGCCTCCGTTTTTTGTTTGTTTGTTTGTTTGTTCTTTTGGTGGGAGAGTACATACAGTTTCCCTGGAAGTCCAATATGTCTCTCTGAGAATTCAATCCAGAGATTCCCTGTGCAGCTGATGAGCATTGGGTGTGCAACTAAAGGATATCACCACCCATCTCTGTCATACCTGGAATGATACTGCTTCAAACCATGAGTTGTTGTTTAGGGCTTGCCTGCCTAGGTCATAAGGTCATAAGCAAAGGTCATCATCTCCAACTTTGCAAAGCTTAAGTGCTGTAATAGCTATCTTCCTTAACCTATGCATGGGTTTGTGCCTGCATATGTATCTGCATTACATCTAAGGTTGTAAAGTCTGATACTGGACTACCTACTTACGTTCCAAACATTGATACTCATCCACATCATGATAGCTGCACTAAGAATAATCCAAACAAAAATGCTTCTGCCATTCACGAGAAGGGATTTTTCTGCTTTTATTATACATTTCCAGTGTTCTCCTTCACTATGATTTTTACATGTGTGGCACTATTTAAGACTAGAAGTGCCCCATTATCTCTTATACCAGAGGTTATTTGAATAGCCTAGTATATGTATAGTATATGTGGGAGGATGTATTAAATAATCACTGATTTTATGATAATTGATCAGCACAAGGAAAATGTTATAAAGATGCATTGTGATTAGAACATTAATGCCTGTGAAAAATAGAAGCCACTAGAGAATTAGAAATGGGCAACATGCCCACTAGAGCTCTCTAATGTTATATAAAAGGCCATGCTTCTAAATATGAGGCTACTGTACCTCCATTCCCAGCTGCATTAGACAGCATTATAATTGTTTAAATAAACATTAGTGACTATGGAGTATTTCACTTTCAACATTAATGTTGAAGCAACATACATGCTGTTCTGGAGAAAAATACGCAAAAACTGTATGAAAGCACAGAATTATCTCACATTTAGTAAGCTGCACATTAAGTACAGATGCATTAAATCACAGCTGAGTAGCACTAAGTAGGTCTTGATCCTAAAAGTATATAAGTCTGTGTTTGGTTTTATGTGCTGCAATGAAACCCGCATGGTGTCAGGGAAATTAATCACAGTACATGAAGTTCAGCTTGTGCATAAATGTTTGCAAGACACGGCTGAAGGGTTTTCTACGGTGCTCTGGGGAATTACGAGGGGCTGATGCTCTGCATTTTGCCACATTGCCATGGTGGTCCTAATCTTTTGGTTTTATTGTAGCAAAAAAAATTAGGAAAACTGCGACTGTGTATAAACCAAGGCAGACACATGTGAACACGCATGCGTATGCTACACACCTGAACACATGTAAACATGCATGTACATACCATACATCTGAACTTGTGTGGACACGTGTGTGGACATGCTCAGACACCACACGTGAACACGTGTGCGAACATGTGTGAACATATGTTTGTGAACACATACATGCCTGACACATGTGAATGCATATTTAAGCACTGCACATCTGAACATACTTGAACATACATGTACATGCTATACACATGCATTTGTGAGCACACCACAGACCTGAACACACATGAGCATGCTTGTACACACTTGAATGCATCACACATAAACACACTTTAACACTGTTTGTCAGAGAGCTTCAAATCTTTTGTGCAGATCAGTTTTGCTTTGACTCCATAATTTTTTTGGATGCTGCTTGTGTGACCGACCCCATATCACACTGAACCAGCTGTCCAAGGGTGTGATCTTTACCCCTACTCAGCAGTGAAGAGCTCATATCTGGAGCACTGTGTCCAGATCTGGGAACCCCATTACGGAGAGACATGGTCATACTGGAAAGAGGACAATGCAGGGCCACCAAGATAGTGAAGGGCCTGGAGAACCTCTCCTGTGAGGAGAAGCTGAGAAAGCCAGGACTGTTCAGCCTGGAGAAGAGCATTCTCAGGAGGATCTTTGGTCCAAGTGTACAAGCATCTGATGCAATAGTGCAGAAAACAGAGATAGGCTTTTCCTGATGGTGTCCAGTATCAGGACAAGAGGCAGTGAGCACAAACTGAAACACAGGAGGTTTCCTCTGAACACCAGGCAGCACTTCAGTGCTGTGCAAATGACAGAGCACTGGCACAAGCTGTCCAGATGTTGTGGAGTCTCCTCCTTAGAGATCTTTGACAACTGTCTGGATGTGATCTTGGGCATCCTGCTCTGGCTCTCCCTGCTTGGGCACAGACTGGAGCTGATGGATTCAGAAAATCCTACCAATCTGAGCCCCTCAACCACTTTGTGATTCTATAATCTGTCTGCTAGAGGGAAATACAAATTATCTGATAGAAAAATAGCCCTTCTGTGAATGATTTCACATACTCTATCTCTCTTGCTCCCTTGTTAGTACAGAGCTGCATTTGTCATTTTGTAACTCATCAGCTTCCTCCTGATGTATATATCTGGTATTTATAAGCTAAGTAGCTCTCATACTTTTTTCCTGTATGCAATAACCAGATATCATCTGGTTTCCCATTTGCAGCAAGATAATTAACATTTATAGTTATTTCCTATCTCATCTAAGTTCCATTGTCCTCTAGCATTAAAGACAGCAATTATTGACAGTCCTGCTAGAAATGAATTTATTGAATGCTGGCCTGCAGAAAGGGATTGAACTTCGAGCTAGGTGAAACTGTATGAAGGTTGAGTTGTGGTTTTCACAGAAGCTGAAGGGGTATATCTGCTGTGTTTAGCAATTGGAGTTTCATTAAAACTTAATAACTATCTTGACTTCTGTGAAGATAACCATTTCAAGTAAATTTTATCATGCTCTAATGTATAGTATTCAAAATGTGCACGGTTAAAAGAAAATTTAAAAATTGACAGCAGTAAATTTAATTTGAAATTCTGACACTTTCAGTGTATTGGTACTTTAGTGACTGAGTGACTTAAATCAAAAAGTGACTTATTATGACTTAGTGACTAAAAATTAAAAAGTGCTGTCTCGTAAAGAATCAATCTCAAACAAAAAATTGTAATACTTCCCTTCTCCTGTGGGACAGTCATTGAGGTGGGAAATGCACATCCATGGAGACCAAGGCCCCAGTGACTTCAGGATCTGGATTTACAGTCATCACTTAGGGCTGAATTTCTGTCCCAGGTTTCAGCCCAAATGCTCATATGAACTTTTAATTGACTTAACAATTGAAAATTACCTTTCATCTTCTAACTAGAACTATCTGATACTTCCAACTCCGACTGCCCACCATTTTTGCCTTGGCAGCAAATGCACTGATGTTTCTTGGGCACTTGTCTGTCTGCCAGCCCATTCCAGCACTTCAGATTCTTCCTTCATCTGCTGTGGACCATTATTTACTGCTGGCTAGTGCAGCTCATCTGCCACACCAGTATCATGAACCTTTCTGTCTTGGAAAGTTACAGTCTGTGGTGCACGTTTCAGGCATGTACCAGACTTTTCTGTTTCTTTCTATGAGAAATCAAAAGATCATTTATTTTGTCAGTACTTAGCTAACAGTGACAACTCTTATTTCAGATGTGTGAGAAAGTCTACCACTTGGAGGTAGTGAAATGGTCTTTGCACTTAATTCACTGTTAACCACACTATGATACACTAATGTTAGCCTGCAAACTTTTTGCCTGGGAATTATCAATAGTGATCAGTAGCTGTTGCTGAAAATCAAGCCATAACTTTGTAGTTAAACATTATTGTCAGATGCAGAAATCCTGCATGGATGGCAAACTTTGACACAAATTGTCTCTCCTGAAATCAAGATGATCTAATGTCTTGTGGGCATAGTGACTAACCATTGCTAAAAGGTTGGCTTCACTAATCCTTCGAGATGTCACAGCAGCTAAATTAGCTAGTCTCTTCATTAATACCATAATGTGTCAAAAATTAGTTTTTTACATCCCTGCATTGACACTGTGGTTGCCAAAGTTATCAGCTGAATTTGCCAGATCTGCTGAAATAGGCTGAAAGGAACCAAGCTGTTTTCCCCATGAACAGCTATGGACACTTTTCACTCATCACTTAGCTTGCAGCATAGGTCTTAGAATGTATCAGCCCATTACTATTACATTTCAGTGCTTAATGGTGGAAACGCAGTCAGCAGATAAGATTGCTGAGCTGAACATTAATGTGAAAAGCAAAACCTAGGAAGAGGGCACATGAAAGACGTCAGTGGCTATGCCCAAATTTAGACTTCAAACACAAACGCTGGATAAGAATTTCCTTGCAGGTGGTTTTGGGATTTGAAGAATCAAATTGTTCTCTGAATTTCACTCAAGCACGAGCCATCCTGCACCTCCATGCCAAGAAATCACCATGGCCACTTGGTGCAGCTGAGAGGAAGGTGGAACTTTGCCTTTTCATGAAGCGGTTTGTAAGCTCTAGATTTCAGGTCCCTGAGGATGAATGAATGCCAACTGCAGTAATGTCAGTTTACATTTCCAGTGAATCCATGCTTTCAACTCAGTTCAATTTGTCCTTTAAGGTGTTATCAATAATGGAAAATAATAGCCTATTTAGTATGTAGTTTAGTGGCAAGATGAGTGGCCATACCTACAGACTATGTGTTTTAGATGATGTGGTGTGGGCTGTGACTTTCAAGTGGTAAATGAGTGTGTATTCATCAGGTAGTCTTAACATTTGGTCTAAATTTCTGCAGACTTGGGTGTTTCTTCAAGTACCAGAGTGCGAGTGTTCCCTTTAGTTGTGTTCACTGGATAAAAAAGAATAGTGCAACCTTCAAATTTGCTTTTATTACTTTTATAAAAATGTAGGGTTTTGCTTACGTGCTATAATGTCTGTGCATCACATGGACTTCTATTAGCACAGAGATAGCAGCCCCATTATTACAATACTATGTTGAAAAAGTAGTGGGTTATGTAGATGCCACTGAAAAGTAGTAACAATTACTGTACTTAGCTGAGTGGCTTCTAGAATTTTAATGTTTTTGCCTGCTGTGTGCCTTAGTTCAGGTTCTAGTGAACATACATGGAAAAAATGCATGTGAATCATTTCAGTTGGTAGATGAGACACAGCTCACATGCCCAATGTGAATAATTATTGCCCTTCCAGTTGACCTTCTGGGCATTTGACTTGTTAATTTACTCTCAGGCATTTTCATTTACATCTCAGGTGATCTCAGTCTTTTTCTAACTTGCTGTATTCTGTGAGTACAGATTTCTTCCAAGGTATACAGATATGGGCTTTGGTTGTCCCTGCTAGGCAAGTAACAGAAGTTCTGTTCTCCAGTCCACCACCTTCTTGCATAACTTTTATGTGAGAAAAGAAATAGGAGTGTTATTCTTGTCAGTTTACTATGACTTCTACAGTATTGGACTTTTCACTTCAAATTCACAAGTTTTTGAATCTGCTCATGATTTCAATTTTAATTTTAAAGGGGAAAAGTTGTGAAGAACTTGAGAGTGTGAGGCATCCCAAAAGCCTGGGAAAGAGGTCTGGATTTGTTTTCCCTTTGTTTGTGTCATTCATGACGCTGTGATTCTTTCCAAGCTTCTTTCACGATGGAGTAGCGCGGAGCTTGGTAGGAGCACAGTGTGGTGCAGAGCTGCCTGTCCCTGCCAGCCAGGGGCCATGGCCATGGCTCAGCCTTGGCAAGCTCTGGCCTCACAGAGCTACATGGCCTCTCCCAGAAGCTCAGTGGAAGGGTGCAGCTGCTTTTACCTTACTGCTCGGTCCTTTTCAAGGGTCATCCACGCCTCTGCAGCAGGGCTGGTTTCCCCTTCATTTTGGTGTCAACTGAAAACCTTCTGCCCAGCCCTTGAATCACTAGCCATTTGATCTGAAAGAAGAACTGTTTCCAGGCCAGATTCAACAAGAGAAGATTCAACAAAACACTCGAGGTGTGTTTCTCAGGCGTCCTTGCCTCAGGAGCACAGGTTCCTGCTATGGTGGTGTGGCCCTGTCACGTCTGTCTCAGTGTGTGGCCTGTCACTGCAGACAGAGCATGAGGGTCTGGTGACTGGAAACCTGCCAGCAAAGAGACAGCTCACCAGGAGAGAGCCAATGCGCTGCAGGGATCTGACCAGTGTCTAACTCAGAGCAGTGAGTTTGTTCATTTCTGTCTACTGCCCATCCTTAAAAAAAAAAAAAGAAAAAAAAAAAAGAAAAAAAAAACACCAAAAAGCACAAAAAACACAAAGTGAGCTAACTGTCTGTATTGGAAAATCTCTTTGACTTTGTCTTCCATGCAACAAATGCAGTGTGTTCCAAGTTGTATCTATAATCTTACAGCCTTACAGCATTACAGGAGTCATTTTTTGATGTGTATTACAGGGCAAAAAATAGACTCTCTCCCTGTGCACAAGAAGGTCTCCCAAGAGAAAGAATGTCAGCATTTTCATCTCTTTTGAAAGGCTTTTACATCTCAGTGACTGCAAAAGAAAGGCTGTTGTGGTTTCTTAGCCAGCTAAGCTGTAAGCTTGGCGATTTTCCGTCAACTCCCAAAGTTCGGTGAGCTGAAAATTTATAAGTAGCTCATTTTCCTATAAAGAACAGTCTGACCTCAGCAGCCAGAGTGCAGAGAAGAAAAACCAATCAATCTTCATGTAATCCATACTGAGAGGAAACACCTCGCTGCCCAGACTGAACTTGCCCAACTTGACATTCATTGGCAGTCAGGTTCAGAGGATGGGAGGTTTACAAGGGCACTTACTTCGAAAGATCATAATCTTTAGATGCTGAAAGCTGAGGAGCCTTATGTGCCAAAAAAACTGTGAATAGGATTGAGATTGAGAGAAGGAATATATATATTTAGTGCTTGTCCTAATCCCATTGTGTGCCTTACCCTAAAGGTATTTTCTTGGCTAGATAAATATATAAGAGAAATATTGGCTAGATAAAGACATAAATATATATGAAGATATATTTTCTTGGTTTGACTGAGGATTTTCATAGTTTGATTTTAAGTTTTAATCCCTAATTGCAGACACTATCTAAATTTTCTATCTTTGCTAATTTTCACCATGAGATGCACATGTCAGAAATGTTATCTGCGTACAGGGGTGGTGTATTCCATTAGCCAAATTTGACTTTTCTTAAGTCAAAGTAGATTTGTCCCCCAGACCTTAGCACTTTGATTCTCACATATTTTCATATACATTTATATATATACAATCATAAAGAGTCTTAGAATGGCCTGGGTTGAAAAGGACCACAATGGTCATCTAGTTTCAATCCTCCTGTTATGTGCAGGGCTGCCAACCACCAGATCAGGCTGCCCAGAGCTACGTCCAGCCTGGCCTTGAATCCTCTAGGGATGGGGCATCCACAACCTCCTTGGGCAACCAGTTCAGTGTGTCACCACCCTCTGTGTGAAAAATTTCCTTCTAATACCTAACCTAAACCTCCCCTGTCTCAGTTTGAAATCATTCTCCCTTGTCCTATACCCTTGTAAACAGCTGTCCCCCTCCTTTTTATACGCTTCCTTCAAGTATTGGAAAACTACAGCGAGATCTTGCTGGAGCCTATTTTTCCAAATAGTTTTGTCACATAGTTCCTGTGCCCAACAAATGAAATGTAACAGGGAATAAGTAAAGTTGTGAGAAACTAGGCTGTCTAACACCCAATTCTGAGTCTCAGCAAACATACTTTCTCTTTAAGCAAATACAAAATATTCTCCAAAAGGCTTTAACTCACACAGTGAGGATGTTCACCTCTTTAAAAATTCAGCATTGTAAGGAAAGGACTATTTCTGCGTTTAATGTAGAGGTGAACATACAGAATCATTTTTGCCCCCAGAAGTTACTTGTTTTGCTATTTTGATCTGTCCATGAAATCCATTTATATCTTTTAAAAAAGGCAAGCAGTTACATTTTCAGAAACTCCAATTTCCACTGGGAGCCCTGCTCTGGAAATGCAACCACAGGAACAGCAGCCTGAACTTTGATCTCTAATTTATGAATAGTGTATTTTATCACCTGGAAATACAGCGCAATAAACATATTTCTGGCTACAGCAGATGCTATGAGAAGATCTGAGAAACTGAAATCCAAAGAACCATAGACTTATAGAATGGCTTGCGTTAGAAGGGACCTCAAGGGTCATCAAGTTCTAACCTTCCTGCCATACCACCTAACCACCAACCTCCAAATCTGGTACTAGACCAGGTTGCCCAGGACCTCATCCAACATGGTCTTGAACACCTCCAAAGACAGAGTACCCACGGCCTCTCTTGTGCAGCCTATTCCAGCGTCTCACCACTTGCTCTGTAAAGAACTTTCCTCTGACATCCAATCTAAATGTTCCCTTTTGAGCTTAAAGCCATTCCCCCTTGTCCTATCACTATCTATCTGAATAAGAAGTTGATTCTTTTCCTTTTTATAATCTCCTTTTAAATACTGGAAGGCCGCAATGAGGTCTCCTTGCAGCCTTCTCTTCTCCAGGCTGAACAAGGCAGCTCCCTCAACCTGTCTTTGCAGGGGAGGTGATCCAGCTCTCTGATCATCTTCATGGCCCTTCTCTGGACCCTCTCCAATAGCTCCCTGTCTTTCTTGTACTGGGGGCCCCAGACCTGGACACAGTACTCCAGATGGGTCTTCAGGAGGGTAGAGTAGGGAGGGACAATTACCTCCCTGTCCGTGCTAGCCACCCCTCTTCTGATGGAGGCCAGTATAACATTAGACTTCTGAGCTGCAAGAGTATGCTGCTGAATACATTTCAACTCAAAGCATTCAAAGAGAGAAAATGAAACGAGAGCATGAGACATGCGCTCTCATTTGCCTGGCTAACTTCAGTTAAGCACAGCAGAGTGCTTAGAGGCACTTTCAGCATCAAGCACTACTGCAAGCCTCATGTGAAATGCCTACTTAGGAACCCTATGAAAATTGAAATGCAGTTCAAAGCTTGCATAAACATTCTTTGCAATCGAGTTATTAGTCAAGATGAAAAAAAAACAATTTAGCACTTTTTTAGTAGGTGTAATCTCAGTAGCTTCACTACCTTAAGATTGTCATTTGGCAGTACAGTTGTATCAGAAATTCACGCACTGTTTTGGCACCAAAACATGTAGTTAAATCAGTTATATGTAGATGACAAATAGCTCTGTTTATGTTGTAATTATTAAATTATGCCTTTCAGATTCTGTGTTGCATAGTAAGTTATAGGAATGTTGTTTTTATATATAAAAACCTGCCTATGTATATAGAATTATAATGAGAAGTAACAGAACTTAAGTGGGTAGTACTTATAATTAAGGTGAATGGAAAGACCATAATCCATTGTGAAAACCTGTTTATCATGAACTTGGGCATGGGAACAGGATTAGGCCTTTGATTTATTCTTTGTGTCAGTGACAGCTTTGGCTAAATAAGAAATACAGATGCAAGAGAAGCCAGATAATGTAAATAAGAATACAATCAGAATAAATACAATAAAATAAGAAATACAAATATATAAATATTTCTAGATATTAGGTTTAATGAATACTGAAGTAAGGAAAAATCAGAACTAAATCAAATAACTTTATAGCCAAAATAATATCATAAATCCTACTTTTATTTTCTCAAGTTTCATCACCAGGCAGTTGCATCATTATTAAAAAATGTGAATGTGTAACATGCAGTTAGCCCTGAGCACAAAATCATCCACAGATTAATCTTTCGTACACACCAGATCTGCTGAGAGGTCTGCTGCCTGCTCTGAATATGCACACGCTCCCTTATTTACATGTTTCTGTTCATGCATGAGGGTGTGCTGGCTTGCATAGCAGCTCATGCACCCAGGATTAGCCCACCTTCTCTGTCTCCCCCTTTTCTTCATCAAGGTTAATAGATTCAGCAATAGAAGTGCTTTCCCCATAATATCCTTTTAGAGAGGGGATCTGTGCAGCTGGAAAGTGGAAAGCCTATGCTCCTGCCTCTGCCCCATTTCTCCCTACAAAGAGAAGGGCGCTCTAACTACTCCAGGGTGTCTGATCTCCCAGACTATTGTAGTCTGAGCTCTGTGCAGTTTGATTGGTTTTGCTAAAAAAAAATGGCATCAAAGTTTGTAAGATCTGAGTATGTTTGATTTCATTTTCACAGGGGTTTGCTGGGGAACCTCTCACTGTCTCAGGCTTTACTGCATGCACATGCGTTGTGAGCACAGGATGGGTCAGAAGCAAAGGAAATGTAGCAGCCTTTTTAAGTGCTGTCAGAGATGAAAGTAATGCAGTCAGTAGTACTCTGGAATATTCTGTAATATTCTTCAAATCAGTCTTTCAGCATTAAGTTGTTCATTTAATCTTTCAACAGGCTCCTTGCTTTTCTAAACAGTAGTCAGAGAAAATGATAAGGCTGTTTTGTTTTGGTTTTCTTTCTCACTGAGAGGTGGTAATATAATTGATTTAGTTTGGACATATATTCTGTATAGTAGAATGCTTGAGCTCAGGTTTTTTGACACATCTGAAGTCCAGCAACATGTTTCCATCATTAACTGCTAAAGCACATCTTTATGGTCATCTTTTTGAATCATCCCTTTCACATTCTCCTGTAAACTAGTTTTATTTGGGTTTGTTGAACGGAAGAAAAGGCCTTTTGGGAGCAGCTGTTCTCTCTCCAAAAAGTGCAGACTTACTGGGCTATGACTGAAGGATACAAGGAGAGACAGGCAGTCTGTAAGCACAGAAGTTCCCAGGCGAGGGTTGGTATGAATTTCTTAGCACTTGACGAGGTGGTTGAGCAGGACATTCCATGGAGGACAGGTTATTACTCTTCAAAGGCCAGTGCATAGATTAAGGCATGAGGCATACAGATCTGGCATGAGGTGAACACTTACTTGGTCTTATCTCTAGCCCATCAATTCCTATAATAATTGAAGACTATTATTTGCAGATTGCTAGGGAGTCACTGTGATTGAAGTATAAAACCCCCACAGGGGGAAATAGTGTCAAATGACTGAAGTCAAGACCCTGCAATAAGGTCTGAAATTGCTGTTGAAGCACTGTTGATGAGAAGTTATGCTGTACCTCTAGCTAGCAACTTACCCATTAGCTTTTGGGAGCAGTTAAACAGAAATATTTTAATGAAAAACATATTGCATGGGGGTATTGTTTGTATTCAGAAAAAAAATGTGTGGCATATACGCATCAATTATTGACTATTTCTCTAAATTGAAGGGTATCTCTATGAAACCAATCATCTCTCTAGAGATTGCTTGTTGTTTTTCATTTATTTATTTATTTTTAATTTATGCATTATGGTAATCGAAGTTCCATTCTCAAATGTCAGCTTGGCATATGAAAGGAAATTCTCAAAGGTATTCAGGTGCTAAATATTCAGTTCAACAACTAACTCCTTTTCTGAAAAGCCCTTGAACAGATTTGGACAATTCCAGTAAATTATTGCTTCTCTTTTAGATACCTAAATGTTTGTTGAAATGTTTGTTGAAACTCTATTTAATAGAACAACAATGATTTTATATGTCACGGGGTAGGAAAAGGCTCTCTATCTCCAAGAGGATCCTTTGAACAGAGTTTTGGACTCAGAGTTAAGGAGTTAGGAAGCTGTCTTCATAAAGGCACTTCCGTCCTCTCCTCCTTCCTCCCACCTTGCTTTGTTTCCCTGGAGAGAAACAATGGAATGTTTTTTTCTAGCAGCTATTTGTGTCTAAGTTTGGATAGTGAGAAGCCAAATCTAACTTTGAATGCAGATTTGACGTGATTTTGAACAGCCATTACAAGTACTTTAACCAGCTGTGTTGCCTGTTAGAATCTTTCATCTTTCAGCAATTAAGCCATCCCCACACAGCTTCTTTCATTTCCAGGTGTTGCTTAGGATTTGTTTAGATCTGGTTTCTTAGTCTGCCTTTCAAGGATATGCTCTTATTTTTTTGTTGCCCACAGCTTGAAGGCCTGTGGCTGCCTTAAAAATATATATATATATATATAGAAATAGCTGAAAACAATACCCATTGAGGGGAATGTGTCCCACACAAAGGAGAGAGGAAGGGAAGAAGAAAGAAACAAACGGAAAAGAAATAAAAGAACCTTAGTCTCAGCTTTTGGCAAAGAAAGAACAGTAAATGACTGATACGCTCTGACTGCTGTGCAGGAGGACGTGATTTGTCTTGTCCCTGTTTTGTTCTCATAGAAAAGCAACTGCTTTGCAGTCTCTACTCAAATGGCAGTTGAGACCGGAATAGCAATAGGATTGCCTCCAGACAGAAATTCATTGACCAGCACTGTGTGGGAAAACTTGAAGAACTCCTTCTTGTGTGGTAAAGAGCCAGGCAAGAGCTTATGGGCTCAGTTTTTCATCCCCTAATTTACAAATGGAAATTCTTATTAGAGAGGGTTTCTCCTCCAAGGACTGACAGTGTTGCAAACTCCATGTGGTGCTTTGACCTGTGAATCTTGCTTGTGCTGCCAGAAATGCACAGTAGTGGATTTGGTAGGAAGTCAAATTAGTTGTACTGTCATGTGGATTGTAAACTCTCACTTTATTTTGCCTCCTGTATCTGCACAGTTTGGTAATGAACAAATTGCAGTAGCACATATCAGTAGTAATTTTTTTGACACCTAAAAACAGGTGGTACTGTATAGATTAGAAACTCTTCACCAAGTATCTAATAATCCTTATGCAGTACATTTCTTCCAAATCTTCCAACACATGGAAGTTGGCTTGTACTCTAGGACATAAAAATTGATGTCCTTTTTCAAATGCCAGTCTGTGTAATAAATCAGCATGTATCTGTATGATACAAAGCAGTGTTAGCCAGGTTCCTGGATGTTAAGATCAGCATACTAATGTGTTCCTTTGGCTAAAGCTTTTTGGATAAGGTAAGCAGAGAAGAGGGGTCAGAAGCAGTTTAAAGGTACTGTAGCCATTACTGTGGAGTAGGCACTAGTGACAGGGGTCATCCCAGGATCTGATTCCCTCAGTTTACTCATAGTTTGCCAGAAATAACGATGGTGCTGGAGAGGTGACTGCTATCTGCTGTCCCCACTCTGCAGCTGGGGAAGCAAGTTCACCATCCCCCAGCCTTCAGACAGCTTTTAAGTGGACTTTGACTTGAGTTCTCCAACACTTCCAGGAAATGCTGGATTCACAAGTTGCACCCCTTTGCCTGCCACAGGCATCCCCTGCAGCACAAGCAGCGAAACCCAATGCTCTGTGCTGAGCTCAGCAGTGTGGCAAAGTGCTTTCAGGCTTGTACTTTGTGCTGGAAGGAGACATTAAGTCTGCTTTTTCATTGAGGTATGGCTTCAGACACAGTAAATCATAGTCCTCATCTTGGAGATGTGGTGTAGGTACCCAGTCTGAAAGCCTCAAATTCATGCATGCCTGTTTGAAGAAAGTATTTACTTTTTCTTTCTATTAGCTTTTGCTTCTGAAGAGAAAGGCTTTGCTTTCCTTGCAAGTACAGGGAACTCTGCTGAAAGTTGGTCTGAATCCAGCAATTCCCAAGAATCTTTATCTTGCTACAAGATGGTTCTTCTGCAACTCATGAAAACCTTTTGCATTGCACATTCTGATTTGGCATGTTTCCTCACTGGAATTGTTTGAGCTGTGGTTTTGCACTTTTGTCACAATGTCGCATTGCATTTTAAGGCTACAATTCTTTTGCCTCTTGATGGCAGCATTTTAGAGAACCCTGAAATGGCACAGTGCAAAAGAAAGGATGTCTTTCAGAAATGCTGAGAAAGAAGTTTTAGCTTTTCTTTGCAGTGATAGCTTTCTTCTATAGGCCCAATCTAGAATAGATTTGCCGCTGAAATCAGCGGGAGTCTTTGTAGCTCTTTGTGTGTTTGGAGTCTGGCCTCAACATCATGAAACAAGTCTGTGGTACTCCAATGAAAAAAATATTATTCGTATGAGAGTCTGTATTATTCGTATGAGAGTTTTTGTGAAATAAACATTCTAGTAAATTTTCTTGTCTGCAAGATTGAATGGTTTCAAGAGAGAACAAAGCACACAGGTATTCTTTTCTGTCTTAGATTTGCAGCTGCTGTTTGTTTACAGTAAACATATCCAGACATATGTACAACACTTTCTGTGAAAAAAAAAGCAAACAACAACAACAAAAGCACCAGGTATTTCCCTTAACAATTGAAAGAGTACAGAGAAAACAGAGAATTTTACTTGTTCTGTCCATGCCTGGAATCACTCAAGGCCAGGCTGGATGGGGTCCTTGGTAGCCTGACCTGATCAGTGGCTACCATACCCGCTGCAGGGGATTGGAAGTGGATGGTCTTTAAAGTCCTTTCCAGCACAAGCCATTCTGTGGTTCTGTGACTCAGACTGTGCCTGAGTATACAGTATCTATTTTTTGTCATAAGTAAATGTCTGAACCTACCCATGGTGAATTCCTGGTCTCATCAGATCAGTCATTCCATGCAATCTGAGAAACATTTTGTTGTGCTCTATTTGATCTTTCTCTATGGGTGTATTGTATACATCTGTATACGGTCTGTATACGTGTTAAAATTCACAGCACATGTTAGGTAAATCGTCTCAAGAGCTGTCTTCTCAAAACTTGGATTCTTCCATGGCTGCAGCCAAAGGCTGTGCTGGGAGACATTTGGATAGCTGAGAGACTAGCTTATGCCCTGTGGTAAAAGAGTACTTCAGCAGACTGCAGAAATTGTGTCAAAATAGTTCCCTGAATTTCTCATATCTTACTTACTGAAGTTCTTTCTCAAATGGCCCTCTCAGAAAGACAAGAGAAATTCAGGGAAATGATAAGAACAGAGCTGCTTGCAGAAACATATCTTGATGCCGGGAGTTTTCATTTTAAAGAAAAAGAGGCAATTATTTAAAAGGAAATGCAGTCTAAGAAAAGATAACAATCTTTGGCTTAAATCTTATCTACATCTTCAGGCTTTATAATAAGAAAAGGGAATGCTAATTTACAAACTTTGGTATAAACCCTCTGTGGCTGTGAGTCACAAATTGTCCCTCATTCCCTGCTCTGCTTTGTGCAGGCAGATTCTCAGAAGCTGTGTCAGTGCCGACCTGAACTTGAATCTTTGCATGGCAGATTTGCTCTCTGGGTAATCAGGCTAAGAAAGCCAGGGATCAAAGCCTATTAGAGTACATCTGAATCAAAACCAATGAGCACAGTTTTCTTTGTATCTCAGATTCTGTAATGCAACAGGCTTTATCTAACCAAATCTGCAGGAAACCTCCTTGTCTCTGACAAGTTTATTTGGAGGTAAATTTTGGGTTGTTACTTATTCAAAAATTAAAGAGTTGCTCATAATTGTATAAGCTAAGCACTTCTGCATCCTGATACGCTTGAATTATTGAAGTTCTTGATGTGCACTGCTCTTTAAGTTGTGCAGTCTTTATAATGATTATAACTGAAAATAAAATCACAGTCATTTGGACAGCCAGTTCTTGATACAATCCACAAAATATGGCTTAATTCATAGGAAATGATGAACTCTTCTCCCCTCCTTTGCAATACAGTGAAACGAGGTGGAGCAAATTGTCAGGAAAATATAGTGTAAAAACTTTAAAAATGTACATCATATTCATAAATTGAAAAATGTAAAGAATATAAATATATTCAATCTCTTAACATCATACTCTACAGCAAGATTACAGGACGAAGGAGGCGTGTTATAAACTGTATAACATTTTACTTGTTACGTTTAACAGACAGCTGCTCCATAGGCATAGAATTCCTTGCACAAGCCCAGGCTTTGCTGCAGCAAATATAACTCATGTTGCAGTCGTGGAGAAAATGTGGATGTTTTAGTCAACATGCATGTTGTTATGGGTGACCACTCTTCTGCTCATGGCAGTTTTAATCATAAATATAAAATCCTAGACACAATTACTAATAAAAGTCATTTATTCTGGCCAAAACTGGACCAATATCACAATGAAGCAGATAATTCATGCTCAGACAATAGGGAAACTGCATGTAAAGTACAAAAGTCTATGACTTGTGTGTATCCAAGCAATAGCCAGAAACTGTTTTAGTAAGAAGAGGCACTCTGTGAGACAATGATGTGTACAAATCTCCCTCTTTGAGACAAAGAGAAGGAAGGAGAGGGTGGAATTAGGAAAAGTAAATAAAAGATAAGAGGGACAAAAGGGTAGGCCTGTTGGTGATATGCTACAATTAAGGCAGACTTTTTCAGCAGCACTGTTCCAAAGTGCAAGCAATTAAAGTCACCAGGTAGGTTTTGCCCTCCTTGACAGCATGACTACAGGATTTGGATTAGGGGAACAAAAGGATTTGGGCTCTTGATACATTGCCTAACTTGTAAAAAGAAGTTGCATTTGGTTAAGGATCTTGTTAATTGCAATTCACTAGGCAGGTTTGTTCGTCAAGCTTTTCCTCTTTCTTGCATTTCATCATGACAGCAAAGTAATTGAACATCATGCTGGGAAGGGAATTATATCTTTACTCCTGCAGAGGTTCAGCTCTGGCCTCATTCAGGAGAAGTGGAGATCAGCATGGCAGGGCCTTGTATCTGCAGCTTTAACTGTTGATTTAGTTTCATAGATTTTAAACTGATATTTATCGCATTTATAGATGTTCAGGGGGGAAGTCCTCTTGAATCCCTGACAGCACTTAATTATGATCCCAATTATAAAATGTCTCTGATCTCTAGGGAGCATGAAAGGATCAATAGAGAATGAGATAGCTGAAGAACAGAAAGCTCTTCTGGGTCACTGGTTATTTCCATCCTTGTTTCCCGCCCTTCCTGCCCCTCAACCTACTGCTACTATCCCTGCTGTTGGAAATATGAGGGGAAAAATTATTATGGTGTTGAAAAATAAGTGTAGCAGCAGTGCTTGTGACTACCAAATGATCAGTATATTTAAAAGGTAACATGACTTGCATTGGTTGCTGAAAATTAAAGGAGAAGGTTTGCAAATTTTATGTTAGAAGTAGTAATGTAAAACCACTAGCCTCACTAACAAGGAGGTTGTCCGTATAATCCAGATGAAGGACTCCACACGAAATTGACTGCTATATGTAAAACTTCTGCTTTTCTGAAGTATTTGTACATTGACAAGTATTTGCAGTACCACAGGAATTAATTTGCTGAGTTTTTCTGTAACAATTATCATTTTCTTCAGTCTTACAGAGATTTTCTGAGCAACTACTTTTAGCTCATAGCATTTAGGTTGGGATGTAAAGTTTATCAGAAGTCAGCCATTTTCAATTCTTGGTAAATTCTTCCAGTTTAAAATTTTCTAACTTCATTAGAACTTGCTCATAAGTTTGCTCTGCTTAAAGCTTAGTTTTGATTTTTGTTCTCCCTTGCTGTTTCCACTTGACTTCTACTGGATAAGTTTCTTAGGAGAGAAAGTTGGTAGCCTCTAGATAAGAATGATAAAAAAAAAGACTACTTGAGTTACATGTTGATGTGCTGGCATTCCTGCATAGACTTCTGTATGAGAGTGGCATACAGATGACAGACTGAGTGGTTCCTCCACCATAATGTAAAGTCAGAGGGGGAAGATCCTAGTGCCTTTTCTACATTGTACAACCAGAATAATCCAACATGTATAGGATCATTATATCCTTAGTATAACTCCTCCTGCTAAAATTCTCCATACTGAAGCAAGGTAATAGCTGGGATTTAAAATGTACAGAAGTGACACTGTTAAAAGCAGAATTTTCCTCCTATGTGAAAAAAATCTTCTAGGGAGATTTCAGCATTTTAAAATTACTTTCTGATTTTAAAATCAGAATCTAATTTTAAGATGAGAACACTTAATTCAGTTTTTTTTTCAAGCTGAAATACTGAAAGGGGAAAGCTGCCCATCATTAATAAAATTGAAATAATTTGCTTTGTTTAAATGAAAAAAATAAACTTGACAAACATTTCAAAATTGTTTGCCAGCTTTTTTGGATCATCTTTTATGGGGAAAGATTTTTTTCAACTTTGAACTTCATTTCATATATGTTGAATTTCATAATTTTAGAAAGCCACAATGATAACTTAAAACATTCTCTTTCTGCAGAATCTTTTACATCATTAGTACTTTTCAATAACATTTTTTGTTTGGCTTTATGCTATCAAAATCAAAATTCTGCATGTCTTTCCTTGTATGCAATTGATATTAGTTACGTTTTCCTTCATTCCTACACTTCTTTCCATTAATTTTCTTGTCAAAATCATCTGGGAGAGAGAGGAACTCCAAAAGAGGAAGATGGCTGTGTGCTACTGAAAGAGATGTCCAACTATCCAAAACATTATGGAATAATGGGTGAAACTCCACTGAAGTCAATGGAGCTTTAAATATTGGCACCAACAGAAAATATGTCCCGTAGAGTGCAATTGCATTGTTACATCTTGAATGCTTTTCATTCTCATGATAGAAGTTAGTGAAGGAGACTCTTTTCAAGCACTTATACATTTATTATTTTAAAAATCCATTTCCTCGAAGAGGTCAAAAGCTCTTCTCATCTCCATAGGGAGCCCAAGGGAATTTTGGCATTTTAGAGTACAGCAGGTATCCAACTGCATTAAAATGTTAATGCTGTTTTTTTAACCATGCTGTGGTTTTGTCATGAATCAAAAGTAGTGAAATTTAATTATTTTTTGATTGGAAGGAAAAAAATTCCAGCAGGAAAAATTTCACATTAAAATCTGATTACTTCCAACTAATCTATAAAAGACATTCTCCTTCTGAAAAGCCCATAAACCCTATTGCTTTGTATCACTAGTGTGATGCTATAGTACTGTTTTTATACTGTTTCTGGCAATTTTCTTTTGTGTAATACATGCAGTAAGCAGATTGCACATCTCCTCTAATAGCTGAATGTTTTTTTCTTGTTTGACTATTCAGCCATGCTGGAGTTTCCCACCTTGCCTATGTTGATATTTTTTCCTTAAGAGCAGAGAACAACACAATTATTAGTTTTTATTCATGTTCATTATTTTAGAGCCCCAAGACCCAAACAACACCTCTCTGAGCAAAGCACTGTGGGATTCTGCAGATAATCCCTGCCTGAAGAGCTTTTGGGCTGAGGCTCCCATACCCTGGAGCACGCTGGTTGTCCTATGGGCAGATTATAAGTCTGGGCCACTAAATTCTAAAGTCTGGTTCACTAAATTCTAGAGATTTAATGCCTTGCCCTTCTCATGCAGGAAATCTGTGACCAGCCATGGAGAGGAAGCCAGATCTCTTGCATGGTGGTATGGCTCCCTCAGTTCCTGACACATCTGTCCTCCTCTCTAGTGTATTGTTGGCCTCCAGTGCAGACAAGTCTACCCGAGGAATTTTCCATTGAGTTCTGCTGTTGATGAGTTTCTTTCTCACCAATAGGTGGAAACTGACAGCCCGGTTTCTCAGGTGACACAAGGAACGGTTCTGCCATCCCAAATGAGGCAGGAAAAACATCACGCAGAACAAGGAATTTTCCATAAGAAACTGTACCATAGCAACTGACAAAGACGTTGAAGCACATTACACTTTCTCTGCTTGTTGCAACCTGTGCTTTGATGCAACAGGACATCAGAAAAGTGAAGATTTGTGTTTTTGTTTTGTTTTGTTTTTCTTTTGCTTGCTTATTTCTTTGGCCAGGATAGTGATTGCTTTAACTGGTGCTGCTTGATCATAAAGAATTTATTGCAAAATTGTGTAACCTTTCCACATCCATCTCCAAGGTCTGTGCCAGAGCCTGTGTTCTGGCATGCACTGCCATGCAATAGCTGGGGAGGGTGAGGGAACTACATCTACAAACTTCCATGAGATCACAAGCTTTTGAAACTGTAGGGTCACTAACCAAATAGGATGCAGGAATATTTCCAACAGGGTAGCAGCTGTGTAATATGTGGCATTAAAATAAGGCTGAGTCACTAAGAAATAGTGATAAATAAGCCAGCAAAAATTGCTGTTTTTTAATAACCAGACCCCAAATGAGATTGCGTAATATAATAGAAAAGAATCATTGTGCAGAAGCTACTGGCTGAGGCACTGGTTTGAATACAGCCAAATTTCTGCCATATTAGAAACAGCATTTAATCAAAATGTTGTATGAAATCTCAAAGGGAAGTCTTTGAAGGGCAGATGTTTGTCTTGTTCCATAGCAGCTGTAACAGGCTGTTCAAGATGAACAAATCTAAATTAACAGGGCCTAAAATGCTTAAGTGCAAAAACAGGAAGAAATCTAATTAGCACTACTAATCAGCTGAGGTCTGGAGTTTCCCCTTCTGTTGAGCTGGAGCAGTTCAGCCATCTTCCCTTTCTTTTCAGAATTTATACTTCACCCTACCCATACTTAGTCTCCTCCCTTGTGTTCCTTTTCAAACCTATGAGCAGTTCAGGCTTGTGCTTCTCACGGGAAAAGGTAAACTCCATGATCCTCCTCTCCACTGTATCTTCATACGCAAATTACCAGGTGGAAGCTGCATTGTGCAGCACATCTGTTAAGCATGTGCTTCTATTTTCATACACATTCATTGCTTGTCTGATTAGAAAGACTGTATTCCTGAGCAAAATGTACTTCCTTTCTGTGAAACGTCATGCTACGTGCTCCCCTTGATGGCAGTGGCAAGTCTGTCACTGATTTGGGGAAGTTGTGTGAAACTCCTGTAGACCTGGGCTTGAGCTAAAAACTGCTTACTGGAGCAAATGTCATTACAGCTGTTCATAGCTATGGCTTTTAGCATGCTTCATATGTGAAAACATCGTACTCTGTGCAGCAGCAGGGATAATGAAGGTTCTCTAACCACTATAGCTACTGTAACTAACTTATAACTGGGTTAATTATAAGCAAAAAGACTGTTTTAAATACTGTGAATTTAAGAAGAGGTTTTTCTCAGTGGTGTGGTTTGGATGCTAAGCTAGAATAGACCTCATTAAGATGCAGCTTACCATTCCCCCAACTTACACAACTGGCATTTCTGATGAATGTTTGGCACAATATGAAGTAAAATCATTCCAGTAGCTCCTGTTCAGAAATCTTAATTGGTTTACACTTATGAAGGTGTGGAAAGAAATCAGGAGCAAATAGTTTTTAAGTGTTGTTTGTGGTATGTTAATCCCTAAAGGCCTGTTTATTTTTATGTGGAATAGTACTTTAATGACTAACAACATACAGACTGGAGTAAAAAAAGAATTAGAGCAGTCAGAAGAGCAGCAGACATCATATTTTCTTCCATTTTTGTTGTCGTCACTGTGTTTGTTTTGTCTTGTTTTAATCAGAGAATGCTCTAGATTTCTTAATTGCTTTCTTTGGTAGTTGTTCTTTGTGACTTTTGATCTAGAATGATGCACTGAGTTTCCCAGTTCACATTTTGTGAGTGAGAGCAGAGTTGGTTTCATGGTTTACAAGGCAAATCTGAAGACAGTGGAAGGGAAACAGAGCAGTTGTAAAATAATTTTTCTGAATGTATTTTTTTCATTCTAGTTGCTTTTATTTTTGAGTGTGTTTTAATGCACTTAAACTTTAAAGAGGTCAGAATCAGATGGCTATAAAAATAAAAGAAAGTATTCATTGAATTCTTCTTTAGATTTTAAAATAAGACAGCTGTTAGGCATTTCTAACATTGTTTTCAAAACACTAGTGTAAAACACACACACTTTCTGTCTTTGTGACACTGCCCAAATAGAAAGAAGTTCATCTTCAGAAGAAAATATTATGAGGCAGCTATGTAAGCACTTTTGGTCTTATTTTGTAGGTTGGGAAAACAATGATGAAGGGATTCACTCAGAAGTGTCTTGAAGTTGTTTGCTGAAGCCCTCATGACAAATACCTAAATACCTTTCAGCTTTTACGTGTGTCTGTTGTGGTTTCAGAAGTAAACAGTGTTGCCTCTCTGTAGTTTCTCTGGAAGGAAAAATGCAAATCAGTATGGTTATTTTTGCAGTTAGAGCCTGCTGTATTTTTAGAATGTATGGCCGAATTACCATTCTCATAAAGAAGAAAATGTTAAAAGGGAAGAACAAATGTGACGAAAGCAGTGGTGAAAAGAACACACTTGCCTTTAAGTTAATAGTGATTTTTATGTAGAAAAGGGCTCTGGCCGTTTGGGAAGAATACAGGAAAAATGCCAAACCATGTAGGGATGCAATAAGGAAGGCTAAGTTCCACTTGGAATTAAATCTGATGAGGGAGGTCAGGGAGAACAAGGAAGGCTTCTGTATGTCAGTAGCAAAAGGAAGATTAGTGAAAATGTGGACCTGATGCTGAATGAGGTGGGTGCCCTGGTAACAGAGGATACTGAGAAGACAGAGTTACTGAATGCCTGCTTTGCTTCAGTATTTACTGCTAAGACTGCCCTTCAGGAATCCCAGACCCTGGAAAGAAAAGATTCTGGGGAAGGGAGGACTTCCTTTTGGCTGAGGAAGATCTGGCCAGTGTCTGTCCAGGCAAATTTGATGCATACTAATGCATGGGCCACCATGGGAATCATCCATGAGTACTGAGGGAGATGGCAGAAATGATTGCCAAGCCACTCTCAATCATCTTTGAAAGGTGATCATGGAGAATAGGAAAGGTGCCTGAGGACTGGAGTAAAGCCAGTGTCACTCTAGTCTTCAGAAAGGACAAGTAGGAAGGCTTGGGAAAATACAGGCTAGTCAGCCTCATCTCTGTCCCTGGGAAAGTGACGTAACAGCTTATTCTGAATATCATCTCCAGGCAAGTAGAAGAAAAGATCAAGTATTCAACTTGAATTCACCAAGGAGAAATCATGCTTCACTGATTTGGTAGCCTTTTATGGGGTCCCAACTGGGTAGGCAGATGGAGGGAGAGAAGTGGATGCCATATACCTTGACTTCTGCAAGGTTTCCCTTGTAGGTAAGCTTAGGAAATGTGGGATAGATGAATGGATTGCTGAGGTGGACTGAGAACTACCTTACTGGCAGAACTCAGAGGATTATATCAGCAGAACAGAGTCTGTTTGGAGGCCTGTAGTTAGCAGTTCTCCTAAAGTGTCTGTGGCTGTGGTCTTGTTCAACATCTTCACCAGTGAGCTGGATAAAGACATAGAATGCACCCTCAGCAGGTTTGCTGATGATATGAAGCTGGAGGGGCTAACACACCAGAAGGGTATTCAGCAAGACCTGAAGAGACTGGAGAGCTGAGCATAGTGGAGGTTCAGCAAGAGTAAGTGCAGAGTCCTACACCTAGAGGGGAATAATCATATGCACCAGCACAGGTTAGGGGCTGACCTGCTGGAAAGGATTCTGCAAAGAAGGACTTCAGTGTCCTGGTAGACAACAGGTTGGCCATGAGCCAGCAGTGTGCCCCTGTGGCCAAGATCAATGGCATCCTGAGGTGCATTAAAAAAAGCGTGGCCATCTGGGCAAGGCAGGTGATCCTCCCCCTCTACGTTGCACTAGTGAGGTAGTTCTGCGCTCCCCAGTTCAAGAAAGACTGGGAACCTGTAGAGAAGGAGGGTCACAAAGATGATTAGAGGCCTGGAGCATTTCCTTTATGAAGAAAAGCTGAGACACCTGGAACCATTCAACCTGCAGAAGAAGAAACTGATGGGGCATCTTAACAAGTGGGCCAGGCTCTTTTCAGTGGTGTATAACCACAGAACAAGGGGCAACAGGTATAAATTGGAACATAGATTGCATACAAACATGGGGAAGAACTTTACTGTGAGGGTGAGAGAGCACTGGAGCAAGCTGACCAGAGAGGTTGTGGAGTTTTCTTCTCTGGAGATATTCAGAACTCATCTAGACACTTTCCTGTGCAATTTGCTGTAGGGAGCCTGCTTTAGGAGGTGGGCTGGACTAGATGATCTCCAGAGCTCCCTCCAAGTCTCCACAGTTCTGTGATCCCATATGTGGGAAGATTTTGGAAAAAGTAGCCAATAAATTTTGGAAGTAATCTGTAGATGATTATGTTATTTTCTGACTCTTTCTTTTCTCTTTAAAATTCTGTCTAGAAGAAACTAGACTAGAAAAACTGTGACCTGGAAATGCTGGAGGCCCATTTTATTGGTGTTGGGCTACCAAAAGCCATGCATCGCAACTGCCTAACTGGCTTCACACCAAGTCCTTCTCAAGAGTAACACCTTGTGCTCATGCTGGTGGTGGTCTTGCAGAAGGCAATGATTAGTTGACACTGGTTGTGAAGCAGTCTATTAATCTATCCTGGTGACATCCTGACTGTGAGGCTGACCAGTGACTTACGCTTTGTGTATCTGTTTTAGTTCAGTACAGGCGACACGTGTACCAGCAGACAAAATGCATTTCTTTAGCTGCAAGAGCCAGTTCTGAGCAACTAGAGAGAAAAATCCATATGTGACACTGAGACAGAAAAATTCACTGCTGACAATAAAAACGATGGTAATTTTTAATACTTTCTGCACTGATAAATATATAGGGTATTCTCCATTACAGATGAATAAGTGTAGCAGCCATTTGCATTGATTACTGCTGCTCAAAATGTTTACCATGTTCGTGAATGCACAAGCAACTGGTACTTACCTGCTCTGTGAGAGAACTTGAACTTCAGAAAGAAGAATAAAACTAAAATTACGTGCAGACTACAGTTTCTTCGAACTGTTCTGTAATATCTTGGTGTACAGTAGTCCCAACACAACAGACTTGCTTTTTTTTTAAAGCAACAGTCACAGAGAACCGAAGTGAGAACTTTTCTGCCCAATGCATTTTGGTTTCTCGCAGTGGCTCCCAGGATTAACATTTGCATTCACTTCAGAATGCATGTGTTACAGAAGAATCAACTGTAAGTACTTTCCAAGAATAAAGAGCACAAGGGGAAAGGTGATTGTGATTTATGCTGACATCTATTAAGCTTTTATAGAAGATCACACGTGTGTAGTAGCTATAACCATAAAATTAACTGGTACTAATTGGTCAAAGCTGCCAACTCAGTCTGCTTATGAGTGTTACAGACTTTTTTAGGTCATGTTCATTATACTGGCATAGTATGTCAGATCCTGAATAAAGTTCATTCAGCCATTTTTGATGTTCTTCTTCTTGTTGCTCTGCTATGTGTGCGTGCTGCCATCAGTGAGAGTTCACATCTCTGCAAAGACTTTGAGTCTGTGTGCTTTGGGAAATATGTGTCTCAGGTATCTGCCCAGCGGTTTCTTCTCCTGCAACAGTGGGCTGTGGGAGGGCACCCTTTGATTGAGCCTCGCCAGGTGTTTTCCTCTTTCTTGGAAACTGACAGGAACTAAATGTTCAAACATTCCTTTATTTCCTCCCTTTTGAGGCATGGAAGTAAGGGGAAAAATAAAAATAAAAACAAAAACAGAAAAAGGCTGTAACTGAGTTCATTATTGTGCAGTAAATCAACCAGTAAACTTCCATGCATTTTGCTGTATTTGGGCAGCTCCTGTTCCTTAGTGACAGCTACTTGGCTCAGCACACTGTAATTATCAACTCAAAAACAAGATGCTTTTAGGTGCTGAAATCATAATGGCAGAGACTGAACTTGTCTTCAACCTCCTCATGGGCCACAGCTTTAAAAGATCCCATTTAGTCTGTGCTTTATTGTGTTGTTGCATTTGATACTAAGCTCTGACAGTTCGTTAACACACTAGACCCTTTAGGAAGCTGTTACCCTAAAGAAGAACAGATCTTTGTTTTTCATTAGCTGCTGATGTATCGTACAGTTGCTGTTTGGTTAATGCATCTGTGTTCACTTTCTTTCTCTAAAATAAAGGCTTTTTTTTATATATATATGGAAGGGAATTTGTACGCTTGTGAAACTTTTCAAAGTCCTTATTTAAACAGAAGGAACAGAAGCAGACCTGTTAACCTGTTGGATGTAGTTAAACTGAGCACTCTCTGCTCCTACTTTATGGCCCCTGCCTCCTTGTATTTGGTTGCTGGATGGACAGAGGGGCTACGTGTCAACCAGATGACTGATACCTGCTGTCAGTGGCCACAACGACATACAGAGCATGAGATTACCTCTCATCTGCTAACAGGACAAGGGATCCTATGCTGCGCAGACTATTTACAAGGGAGTGTGTGTAAAGCAGATTTCATTTCCCCCAACAAACTTGTTTTGACAAAGAAAGAGTCTCTTCTATTGGTTTGAAATGTAAGAAAATATAATTTTAGCTGACAGATAACAATAGTCAGAGCTCAAGTAAATGGAAGGAGACTACTCGTAATCTTTGCTAGGCCTTTTATATCTGTTAGTTCTCATATTACATGAAAATAACATGCAGATCCAAGAGGAGAGAAAAGAAAATACAGCGGTTTTTTTAAATCTGGGAAGTCCTGTTGCTCCCAGTGTCAAGTCACATCTTTTCTCACTGTAACCATGAGAAAGATTGTTTATCCTACCAGGACAAATAGAACATATCCTTCTACTACTGAAAGATTCCTTGAAGTGTTCTCAAATCCTACTGGATTGTGGTTTAGTGTAATTTGCAGAGTAGTTCCAGGTAGCAGCATCACTGTTTATTTAAGCAAAGTGTAGTACAAGAGGCATGCCACAGTCTCATTTCCATCCATCCTAGGATTTGGGGAGATTATCATGCCCCGGAGAACGATAAGACATTACACAGGCTGCAGAAACATCATGACTTTTATACACATTTTATGGCTTCAGTCCTTCGGAGGAGAGAAGGGAAAGGCCAGGTCAGCAGAGGAGGTGATGTGTGATCTGGGGTAGGTTTGAAAATTTAAGCATGTATTTGTGTTGATACAAAGGAAGATATTTTTTTTCTCCCCAGAGAACGTGCAACAAAATAAAAGTGATACTTTCTTTGCAGTCCTAATCATGTAAAACCTTAATTACGTTCTGTCTTGCAAATTCTCTGTGACTTCATTTGAAAGACTTATAACTGAGAACTTGCAGAGCATTTCTTTGAAACTTTTATGAATTAGTAATCTTCAGGCTGCTTTGTGGTTGTAGTTGAGCTCTCTAACCCAGAAGTAGAAATGAATTTTCTAGGTGTACTTTGCATGTGTATGCTTCTAGTTATAGCTGCCTTTGTTATCAGTAAGGATGGAAGTTCTGAAACTATGACAGAGGCCAACGAGGAAAAGCCACCTAGAGATGTAAGCTGCTGTAGATGGCACACCCTAGCAAAGTGGTGTACCACCCTGTCAATGAAAGTAAAGCAGAACAGCAGTAGCTTTGCTGAGGAAGGACTAATGCTGAACTGAAAAACTGAAGGACAACTGTAAGGACACATCTGCAAGAGACAATAACCTGCTTTCCACATCTGCCCACCTGCTAAGATGGTTCTGCTTGCCTCTCCTATTGTGTGGGGTTTTCAGGCAAGATAATGGTTAGTGCTAACCCATCTGTGACCCCAGATGGAGGTGAAGAAGAAGGGCAAAATGAAGTTCTTTTATTTTCAGTGTAAAGGAAAAGTTCTCTTTTTCCTGCTGATTTTTTTCTTGATAAATAATGGGAAAATCTGACCAAAGGTCAAGGATTGTTCCTTTTCTTATTTGTTTACCTTTCTTGATGTCATTGCATCTTCTGTGAGTCCTCTTCAGGAATAACCCAAATTCTTATTTTAAAATGCAATTACACTGTGTTTGACAGCCATATGGGATGAAAAGCAGGAAAAGGGGTAGCATACATAAAACTATAAACATGAGTAGCCAAGTGGCCTCAAAGCCTTGACTGCATGCAATTCAGCTGATGAGTGAAACTTCCACCAAGGGAAGAGATTACCTCAGCTAGTCCAAAGAAATCAAAACATGGGTGTGCCTAACATTCAGCTTTCCTCGTGAAAAGCCATACATTATCATGCACCCTGATAGAATTCTGACAAGAACTCTAAAGCTCGGCAAAAATTTCTCGAAAAAGCTAAGTAGTAATGTTTAAAAGCGATATATAAAAGACTGAATTTTGTTGTGCTCCTGTGATATCTTCTCTGTTGTTTTCATTTCCTTCCTTGCACAATTACCTGCAACAGAGCAGTCTTACTAATCTAAGATGGCAAAATAAGGTGCTGTGATAATTTTCAGTAAAATAATTCAGAAAAAGTGGTAATGAAGTCTGTATTAATAATTAACTGTTTTGTCCCTTTTGAGAGGACAGAATTTGGGATTGTGAGCCAAATGTGTAGTTTACTCTTGCATTGGACTGAAAGCTGGATTTGGTTTTCACATTTCTTTTTCAGAGACCAAAAGTAAAACCTTTCTATTTTCCCTCATATTAAGATACTTAATGATTTTCTTTTATTTTAAAAATAAGAAAAGTAAAGCAGTGAAGCATACAGAAGAATGAGGCTATCTCCTTTGAATTGTATCTTTAAGCTCACTTAGTCAAAGCTTGAATGTGGCTCAGCCCTTGAAAGTGTGATGTTTTTTTCAGGTCCTGCTTCTCAGACTGGCATTTTGGGATGCTTGTCAGATTATGCTGGTTTCTGAAAAAAAAACAACCAGGTATAAAAGAGTTAATGCTTTGAAGACGGTATGTTTATTAGCACTTCTCCCATGCAAGCACCTATTGCACAAGATATGCTCCATGGTACTTTCCTTTGCTGAGTGCTTCTCTTGCTGTGGCTCGAAAGATCCATAAAGATTAGTGCTGTGCTGAGGGAAAGGATTTCCTGGCCTGAGCTAAGAGAAGGGTAGTGGTGGTGAGATCATTCTCTCCAGCTAATTTAAACATGTAAGGCAGACGATTTGCCACAATAAAATAATACTATTTTTATAGTATAGGACATTTTATTCTGTACTTCCTGCACAGG
This sequence comes from Lagopus leucura, assembly GCF_019238085.1. Classification (NCBI taxonomy): domain Eukaryota; kingdom Metazoa; phylum Chordata; class Aves; order Galliformes; family Phasianidae; genus Lagopus; species Lagopus leucura. The sequence goes on from NW_024962272.1 coordinate 12,557,170, forward strand.
AGTTTAAGTTTTGTTAACTTTGCTCTTTAAGTTTTGTAACTTTTGGCATTTACAAATTAAATGCATGAGCATCTGCAAAGGCAGAGTTTGATCAGAAATGTAGCATAATTTTCTGCTTAGAGCTGATTTGCAGTACTGTGCTGAAAAGCTGTTAGTAAGCAGGAAGCAGCATATAGAAAAAAAAAAACAACCAAAGTGAATAATACCTACTGTCTATTTTGAACCAATTGTTTCAGCACGCAACTTGTCAAAGGCGTACTTAACACTTCTTTTAACATTGAAATAAAAAAATAATGCCAGGGTACTGAGGCTTGAGAACCTTGCATACCTTAGTTCTCATAAAGTAAAACTCATGCCTGGAGAAGCTGTCAATTTCATTATTCTTGTTTTTGTTAAGGGTGAATTTAGCTCATAAGGCTCATGTATCTAAAACCAGGATAGCATTATTATTATAATTTACTATTAAGTATTTTTTATTTGGTTATAAGGATATAACTGAATGTGGCAATCTATCTCTCTGTAGGATACTGAGAAGATTTTGACTAAATAAGAAATTTCTGTTGACTTAGAAGTCAAATAGAAACCCACAAAAGTCAGCAAACACATGAATTTCAGTCAGTGAAATGCCATGATAGCTACAGCAGAATGATTTTATAGTGCTCAAGAGCTGTGGTGCCTCACGCCCTTAGGAAAGGACTTCTACCTGGACATTATTCCAAGCGCTGCAAGTTGTGTCACAAGGAGAAACCTAATTCCTAGTCAAAACAATGGAAACACTGGGATTCAAAGTAAAAAAACCGGTGAGGATTTAAGCTGTAAACAAAGCCACTCAAAGGACAGGCTACAGCAGTCACAGATTTATTGGGTTTATCATCAGATATATCTCCTGACAGTTAGGAAATTCTTGGAGATTATGTCATTCTAGTGAGTGCTTATACGTGTCTCCAGCTCTTCTTCCAAGGAAGATCGCAGCCCATGGAATTGCCTCCATCAGCTTGTCCATTAAATAACTGAAAGACTGGGAAAGTCACTGATAGCTATACAAACTGTTTCAGATGCCATATTTGTAGTGGTAAAGTGAAAAGATTCGAGTGTTCCTCTGACTAAGTAGTTCCCCTGTGAATTGTTCATGTTCTGTTTTCTATGTCCTGTATGGCATCTCTGATTTGCGTTAGACTACATAAAAGCAGATTTTCTGTTGGCTTATTTTAATCTCATTAAAGGGATTATTTGTGTCTCAAGTGTGGACTATATACATGTAAACTGACTGCTTGCTTGTTTGCACTTTCGAGAACAGGATATTGATTTTGCATGAGGATTTGTTGCTGCCATATGGTAATAATTAAACAGCAGCATCACACAAAAATGTAAATAGAATGGTGAGTAGTAGATGTTGTATAGGTTAAGCAACACCAAATAATCAGAAATATATTCTCAATACAGAGCTTATTTCTACATACAAGCAGTTGTGACAGGCAAGTTGTCATCTTATTTTATTTTATTTTATTTTATTTTATTTTATTTTATTTTATTTTA
>NW_024962272.1:12558715-12626386 GCF_019238085.1 Lagopus leucura
TATTTTATTTTATTTTATTTTATTTTATTTTATTTTATTTTATTTTACTTTATGATGCTGGTGGTTATTACCGCCATTTTATTATCATGTTAGAGAGTAGATATCTCAGTGTGCCAAAATTTCTACTCTGCCAATAGCACACAGGGTTGTAGTGCTACAGTTGCTGCAGAATCCAAAGGTCACTGGGCTAGACTTGCTGTCTGCTATCTGTAGTGATTTTGTTTCTTCCTGCTATATGATTCTCTCTGAAATTCCACCCTGCCTTTTGTGTGAATGACAAATGCTGAACAAATTCAGTATACAATCTGAGCAATTACTCAGCCATTTACACCTATTTTTTTTTTCTAGCAATATCTTAGAAAGACCTGAGTTGTAGTGCTTGCAAGAAAAATGATGGGAGTAGATAATGAAGAAACTTTGTAAAATGTCTATGACAACTCATGTCACATCACAAATCTGTTCTGCTGCTGCCTTTTTCTCATGAAATTGTAAATATGTCTATAATATTATCTTGTCTGGTTATCTGACATCTTGAAGATCCTTTTTCTCTTTCTTAAACACTGTGTACAACAGACATTATCAGTATGTTCCACATATGTACCACTAATGAAAATTTTAATTTCCAGTATCCTGGAAAAGACTCTTAGCAGGTGACTTGGGTGGGTATGCAACACTATGAAATCTTCTAGTGTTGGTAGTTAATTGAGTAGTGAGGATGAAGACTGATTGCTATGGCTCTTACTGTCTGTCCATCATGCAGTGAATTCCTGATGTAGCCCCTCCATAACTATAGAGATCTCTCTTCTGCTCAGCTGTTTTCATAAGGTATGTGAAACTATATCTGAAACTGGCACTTGTGATACTACAGCTGAGCAAGGTGTTCACACTGTGCTCATGTTCATTCATGTATGTCACAAAGCTTTGTAATTTTTGCACTTTTTAGGAAACATAGACTTAAAAGGACTAGTGTGATTTTGATGTTCAAAAGGTGATGATTTTAAGCTTGTGTCACGCTCAGAAAGTGATACAAGAACATGAATTCCAGTACAGATAAAAAGAAAAAGATACAAAGCAAAACAAAAACAAAAACAAAAACAAAAAAACAAACCTGGAACTATCATGACTGACAAACTAGAAAAAATGCTTATATGAGAGGGGCTTCCATTTCTTTGCCTTACCAATAGCAAGAATAGTATTGATATTTTGTAAAGTCTCCTGAAACTCAAGGGAGGTAGATACAAGCCAGACAAGCTAAAAATTAAGAGAAAAATAAAGAAGGTCTGCATTTTTATTAGCAATTAAAATTATTACACATTTGGGCAAATGAATAGCTCAGGCATCCTAATAAAGACTGGCACATCTCCTTTCAGAAGGTATTTTCCTGCCAAGAACAAGTCATTTAAATCAGTGGTGTGCTCCATGCTGTGCAGAAGATCAGCTTAGGTGGTGTAATGGTCACATGTAGTTGCAAAGTGTTCAGGCCAATGCTTTGTAACCGAGGGAAAAACATTTCTACTCTGTCACAGCATTTCACTGTGTTGTGTCCTTCTGTCTGTGGCTGAAATCAGCCATAACCAGCTCATTGAATTCAACGTGGTGAGGCGATTCTGAGCTGCCCATATTGCTTGGATCCTCTCCAGAATGTGCTGTGATCCTCTCTATTCAGCCTCACCATCAGAGGTTGATTGCCTGGGGACTGAAATCTCATGCCTGCAGATAGTGTTTGCAGGATAAGGCCTCAATGCATCATTTACAATGTGACATGCAGTTTGTTAGTGTCTGAGATACTGTAAGTCCAATTCTCCCTGTTGAAGGCCTCTGGGACTTTGAGAAGAAAACTCTATTCTGCAATTTTCTTTCTTGCCAGCCCATTCTCCACAGTCATCCAGGAAAGTCTGCTGCTTCTTTGGGCAAGGCTTTGTAGACATTACTTAACTCTGTAGCCTCTTTTCAGCATTTACCCTTGTTTAGTTTGCATAGTCTCACTTTATGTTTTAGGTTTCATTTTTCTCTTAAGTGTTTCAACTTGACTTAGCTCTTAGCTTAATGTAACATATTTTTTACAGTAATCAAACGATCTTTTGAATGAGGAATGACATGGTTTTAAAAGCACAAATGGCAGCTCAAGTGCAATCACCATATAGAGTGAAAAAGAGGAAAATACATAACTACCCTTTGAGTATTTGTGTATCTTTGCCTCTGAGAAAATGTTCTGAGACCACTTCTTTGGTAATTCAGTTGTGCCATATCTTTGGCCAAATTCTATGTTGTTTCTTCAATATAAATCCAGGATAATCCTTGGTCTTCAGTGGAAATGATTGGCTTTATCTTGATATAAACTGAAAGCGGATTTTGACTTGCATTTTTCAGTATATTTCCTGGAATCTCCTCTTACTGAAAAAAGTGTTATAAGGGCTGTGGCTCTGAGTGTGCTAAATGGATTTTTCCCTTAGTTTATATTTTTATCACATCATATATGTTTGATTTACTTACATTGTTCTTGGATTTAATCTGCACCCATTTAGTTGTATTTACTGTCATTTTTCATTTGTTCAGTAACTTGGTTCAGCTCAGAAAAGTAACAGGGATTGATAGAGCATGACAAGTTGTGAATATACTCTGAGCAAAGCTCTTCTGTGGCTTGCAGTGTTTTGCTTTTGACAGTTTGGTATGGGACAGGTTGTTTATTCAAATGCTTGGTTTATGTCAGAGCATTTAGCAGCTGCAAGTATACACATATATAGGGAGATACCTGATATGTTTCTTATTTATTTTTACACTATTGTTTGTGGAGTCTTCCAAGAACTTGACAAAAGTCTTCTTACTGCTAGGGCAGTGGTGGTATTTGGTGTTCAAAGTGGGGAGGACCTGAGCAGTATCTAGAAAGTCAGATGTGGTCATTACCAAGTTTCTGGTAGCTGCAAAGAGAATGAAATGAAAGACACCCCTCCCCTCTGCAGACACAGGATTTTGCTGCTGATGTCAGTAGAACAGAATTTCAGCTCTGCTTTGCTATCAAAGCTGGTGGGCTTTGTGGACATTCTGAGGTGATGACAGTGGTAGTATGGAACTGAATATCTTGGCTGCATGGTCTTGCACAGCCTCCCAGCTGCCACCACCTCCATCTGAATAGACTTAGACTGATGGCATCAGGGCCCTCTCACAGCAGCCGGGAGCTGGCATGGCTGCCCAAGCACCTTGTGCTCCCCAGGCAAGAATAGGGGTACCAAGGAAGAGCCAAGCAGTGTTTGCTGCTCTTCCAGGCTCCCTTCATGTGCATTTTACAAGACCTTGGGTGTCCTCCACAGCTCAAGGTGCAGGATGTTGGAGTTTCTCTCTGTGGGACTGTGGACCCACTCTCCAAATGCTGTCAACGTTGGTGGGAATGGGATGTGATGGGATTCTGCTCGCTGCTGGTATTATCAGCATTCCATTTTCCATTCTCTAGTAATGGGGCAGGGTAGTTTAATGGTAACTTGGTTTGGAAAAGGCACATGGCCAAGCAAAAGGTCAGGAAGTTGGCTACATATGAATATATCCCACACTGTTGACAAGGGTCAGCTCTTGTCTCTGCAATTAAGTGGTTAATGGGAGATTTGTACATTGGCAGAGGGTGGCCTGATGCCTGTGCCGTGCTTCTTATTCCACTGCATTTAGGATTTAAGTTGCAAATAGGTTCTGTCCAAGCTGGGTTGAATTTCATTTTTTGCAAATGCAGCTAAGTGTGCTTAGATTAAATGTATCAGTAGCTTCTAGCTGTTTTGTGTGATTTCAGCAACAAAAGCTGTCCACTCTGTTTAGTAGACCAGTTAAACTGAACTTGCAGATGCTTTATTTAGGTGAAACATTGTGAATTGATAGTGCAGTGATTGGTAGTCTTTTAAATATTAAATCTTCTAAATGGAAGCCTGCATTGGAAGGAGATTGTGAAATGAGATGAACAAAAATGCTCAAGGACTTCAATGCCTGAATCAATTGCTTCTGGGCAGCATTCCACTAAGGCTCTGTCCATGACACTGACTAAAACATTTGTCCATCTTCTATTTCTCTTAGTTCAGAGCAATACTGTAGTTCGCATTTATGAGAATGGAATGTATATCTTAAAGTAACTATGGTATAGCACACAGAGAGAAAGCAGATGAAAAAGTGTGTGCAGAGAGTAAGTTGGATTTAGTTTTGAGCATGTTTTGTATCCATGGGTTAAGTTAATTTTAAATCTTTTTCTTCCAAACGTTTTTGACTCTGGATGAGACACTTCAGCTGTTGTTAGAGGTACAGCACTAGAAGGGATATGAGAAAGGTTTCTTATGTTTCCTGATTCCTTCATGTTTTTTAAAAAACGAAAAAGAAAATATCACAACAGCATTGGCTGTTCAGTATGGTCTACAGCAGTCTTCAAAGCACAGTGATACGTAAGCTTTTCCCAGGTGATTCTTGACATCTACTTACCTAAGAAATGTGCTACTCTCCAAATATAAATATATTTAAATCAGCCTTTTTTGGCGAGGTGTTAATAAATCATGCATTGGCACAATGATTCTTTCCACTGCATGCAGTGTATTCTACAGGCAGACCTTTATTTATCTGTAAGCATGTACTCTTAGCCTTGCAGCTCATTTTGTCTTCTGTTTTGTCTTCTCTTTGCAGTTGTTCAGCACATCAAGCGCCACAATATTGTTCTTAAAAGAGAGCTGGGAGAAGGAGCCTTTGGAAAAGTGTTTCTGGCAGAATGTTACAACCTCTGTCCTGAACAGGACAAGATCTTGGTAGCAGTGAAGGTAGAGTCTAGGATTTCCATCATTAATTCATGGTTGCATGTTTTATTTGTAAATGATCGTGTTTGCCTTTTCTGTAGCCCAATACAACTCCTCTGATATATGTGTGAGGGTTCACAAGGCTAATGGAGTGTTAAGAGAATGTGATACTTGATCTTGCTGTGGATTATAAAATAAAAGCTGAATTTCATAAGAAAAAGGGGAAAAACAGATGGTGTCACAAAAGGGCAAAATCTTTTATGATTTATTTAAAATATGATTAGTGAAAAATAATGCCTGGGCTATTAAAAATACATGAGTTACATTTGTGTGTCTAACAAAATAATCTGTAGCCATTGGAGTGGATAGGTTAGGTGTACAACTACCAGTCAGAGGTGATCTTTTTTTCATGATTATGTGATTCTTTTAATCAACCACTGAAATTATATGTGGGCAATTGCCATTAATATAACTACCAGGAATGTTATTACAAAATTGTCGGTAATATTTTCATGTTAAAAATGGTCTGTATGGAAATCTAGAAATTATGATAATTAAGACCTGGAGGAATAACCCTTAATTTTGTATCTTCAGTCAATCCTTCCAAAATGTAGTCCAAAGGAGGAAGATTTCCAGTATAGTCTAAGGGTTTGGACATCAGACTGGCTTTACTGTACCAAAACCATTTAGTCCCCCACAGTGGAAAGACTAAGAGTCAGTCATCATCCTTAGCTACACCAGCAAACAGTACCAGTGAAACTACACTCAGAGTTTTCAGTCTCCCTGGCAACAATCTCCTATCTCCATCTGTTGTTCTGCTGAAAGCTGAACGAGATGTTCAACATTTTGAGGTATCTCATTAAATGCAGGGTGAATATGTATTTAGAGTTCGATTTGTGCTTAGAAATCAGAAGACAATCTTTCCTGAACAGCCATGATTAGGCAACCATGTGTACATTCTGGATGAAACCATACAGTAAAATAAACCAAGAACATCATCTTTTTGTAAATGGAAACAAGACACGGGATCTGGCAGTGTGAGAAGATGAAAAGAGGATGGATTTGTAGGCCATTTTCTTGCCCCATCAGAAATAGCAGGTTTTTCTGCTTTGCCAAATTTACAAGTTTTTTGATAGTTCGGTCATGTTGAGGAGAAATGTGAGTCATGTGAGAAGAGGGGTCCTGAGGGGAGAAAATATGGGACAGAACAAGACAAATCTGGAATTGAATGAATTTTCTGTTGTATTTTTGGTGAAACTAGTGTGGAAATTTCCTCTTCTCTATCACTTTTGGAGAAGTTCTTGATAGCAAAGTAATAGTCTTTCTATTCTCTTGCTCCCTTTGAATGTCGTGAACAAATGGAGCCTAGCACTTCCACTGTTAAATGCTGTTCTGCATCTCTCTGATGCACTTTCTCAGTATAATTTGCAAGTAAGAGTAGTCAGCCTTTAAAGGGGAAGTGTCCCCATGGGTTTAGATGACAAATCTATCAGTTTACTGCATTACTATTATTATTACTATTTTATTATTATTATTATTATTACTATTACTATTATTATTGCTTTTTTTCTTTTTTGGCTAAACCCATTCTTTCTTACATCAAACAGAATTGCACAGGTAACCATGCAGAGAATAACCTTTGTGGACCGATTATGCTCACTTAATGGTTCTTACATTGGCTCTTAATATGAGGCTCTAGTCACTGTCTTAAGAAGAAATTTTTTTGCAAACTCTCTGAGTGGATTGATCCCCACATAACTTAGCGATTGATCTTCTGGTGCTTTCTGAGCTGATAGAGATGGAATGTTATCACACATAGAGAGCTAGGCAGAGAACTGTGTCCGGTCTCTACCATTTGGCACAGGGTTTGGTATTGAAAATGTGTAATTTTTGACCTCAGAGGATGAGGTCTGTATACTGGCAGCCAAGGGTAGCTTCTCCTGGCAAACAGTAAGGCTTTCAACAGCTTTACCCCCCTGCAAACTACAGGAAAATTGTCTCCATGAAGTAGATTCCATGAACCCTGTAGGAGCATATGTTTGGTGATAAGGGAGGAAGAGCCAAGGGACTCAGGCAGAATAGAAAGCACATCCTCACCCACGTGTGGTTGGTCCCTGCCAACACTGCTGTTCTTGACTGCTGACTGCCGTGCAACTGTATGGCTTTATGCAAGTACACTAAAACATTGGCCTGAACATCTTCATATCTGAGCCAACCTGCATCCTTTTCCTCATCAGCAGGCTGGTGAGACATTGATAGTGTTGAAGCAAATTGCTTGGGAGTTAAGAGTTCCAGAGATACCTGGGAAGGTACAGAAGCAGGATTAACATAAGTAACCCCAAAATGCTTGAGATTCTGCTATTTGGAAAAGGAGTAAGATAGCCTGGGGAACAATTTTAAATTATAAGGGGAGAGATTCAAGTTAGATATTAAGAGGAAATTTTTTACTCAGAAGGTGATGAGGAAGTGGCACAGGCTGCCTTGAGAAGCTGTGGATGCCCCATCATAACAGGTGTTTAAAACTGGGTTGGTTGGGGTCCTGGGCAGCCTGATTTAGTGTGTGGCAACCCTGCCCATGGCAGGGTATTGGAACAGGACGGGCTTTTATATCCTTTCCAATCTAAGCCATTCTGTGATGGAACACGTAACCTAGGAGGACAGGCTGAGAGAGCTGGGGCTGAAGAGAAGGCTGTGGGGAGAGCTGATAGGGGCCTTTCAGTATCTAAAGGGGTGTATAAAAAAGAAAAGACTCCTTAGCAGGGTCTGCTGTGACAGGATAAAGGGGAAATAGTTTCCATATAAAAGAGCGGAGATTTAGATTGGATATAAGGAAGAAATTTTTTACAGTGAGGGTGGTGAGGCACTGGAAACAGCTGCCCAGAGATGTAGTGAGTGGTCCATCCTTGGAGACATTCAAGGACAGGCTGGAAAGGGCTCTAGCCAACCTGGTCTAGCTGTAGGTGTCCTTATTCATTACAAGGGAGTTGGACTAGATGGGCTTTAAGGTCTCTTCTAACTCAAAAGATTCTATGATTCTATGATTCTCTTAAATGCTTACTTGTGAAGAAAATCTGTGAACACAGAGTTTCATCACAGTACAAGCTGGGCATAGCATTAGCCTCACTCCCCAGGCGTGCTTTCAAATCAAACCAGCATACCATTTACTGCAGACATTTTTAGAGAACAGAGGATTGCAAAAAGAATCACAGCATCATGGAATCATAGAATAACAGAGTTGCTCAGGTTGGAAAAGACCTTAAAGATCATCAAGTCCAACTGCAACCTGACTATATTACCCTACTCTAACTACCCACCGTGAAATCATGTCCCTGAGCACCACATCCAAACGGTTTTTAAACACATTTAGGGATGGTGATTCAACCACCTCCCTGGGGAGCCTATTCCAATGCTTAACAACAATTTCTGTAAAGAAGTTTTTCCTGATATCCAACTTAAATCTCCCATGGTGCATGGTGCACTTGAGGCCATTTCCCCTCATCCTGTCACCTGTCACCAGTGAGAAAAGACCAACCCTACTCTCACTGTAAGCACCTTTCAGGTATTTCAAGAGAGCAGTAAGGTCTCCCCTCAGCCTCCTCTTCCCCAAACTCAACAGCCCCAGTTCCTTCAGTCGCTCCTCATAGGGCACATTCTCCAAGATCTTCAACAGCCTTGTTGCCCTTCTGTGGACCTGTTCCAGCACCTCAATGTCCTTTCTGTACTGAGGTGCTCAGAACTGAGCACAGTACTCATGGTGAGGCTCACCAGAACTGAGTACAGGGCAGGATGATTTCCCTCGTCCTGCTCACTATACCATTCCTGATACAAGCCAGGATGCCATTGGCCTTCTTGGCCACCTGGGCACACTACTGGCTCCTATTCAGTCCACCACCACACCAAGGTCCCTTTCTGTCAGCTTTCCAGCCAATTGTCCCCAAGCCTGTAGGGTTGCCAAAATGCAAGACTTGACACTTGGCCGTATTGAAACTCATACAGTCTACCTTGGTCCACTGATCCAGTCTATCCAGAAAAGTTATCATTTCACTATTGGCCAATTTTGCTATGCCACAGTGGTTGTTCAAGCTCTGGGTACTGTGTACTGGTTGGTTTACCAGACATGGTTTTGCCCTTGTTTAAGCTGATCGGGGCTGGAGGTAAGGATGACCCGCAGGGCACATTTTTCAGCTGCCTCTTGATACTGTAGGAGTGGTGTTGGTGTGAGCCAGATGTCTACACTTCTCCCCTGACCTTGGCATGGATGCAGCTCTGTAGTGGCGGGGTGGACTGAGGAGCTGTTGGTTTGTCCTTGCTGCACTCAACAAGTCTGCAGGAACTATTTTCTACATGGATGTCTGGGCAAGGACAGAATCACAGAATCACAGAATCACAGAATTGTAGGGGTTGGAAGGGACCTCCAGAGATCATCGAGTCCAAGCCACCTGCCAAAGCAGGTTCCCTACACCAGGTCGCACAGGTAGGCATCCAGGCAGGTCTTGAACATCTCCAGAGAAGGAGACTCCACCACCTCCCTGGGCAGCCTGTTTCAGTGCTCCGTCACCTCACTGTAAAGAAGTTCTTGTGCACATTTGTGCAGAACTTCCTATGCTGCAGTTTCCGGCCGTTTCCCCTTGTCCTGTCTCCACTCATCACTGAAAAGAGTCCGTCCTCGCCATTCTGCCCCCCACACCTTAGATATTTATAGACCTGGATCAGGTGCCCTCTCAGTCTTCTTTCCTCAAGGCTGAACAGACCCAGTTCACTCAGCCTTTCTTCATAGGAGAGATGCTCCAGGCCCTTCACCATCTTTGTGGCTGGACTCTTTCCAAGAGATCCCTGTCTTTTTTGTACTGGGGAGCCCAGAACTGGACACTTGTCTGCACTAGCCAGGAAAGGCTTCTGCTGGTCCAGCAGCCTGATGATTGGAAATGTGCTTGTGATTGTATTTCTTTCCCTGCTCTGGATAAACTCCCATTGACTGCTAAGAGTACTTTGCATGCAGAGCTTTGGCTTACTTGTCAGTAATGGTACTAATGAATATGTCTTTGTTTCTGCCTTGTACTCTTAGGGTTTTATTTTGGTTTGATTTTTTCGCTTACACTGTGAACAAGCTCAACACATTCCACAGTGTAATTTCCATGTAATTGTTCCTTGCTTATTAATTGTTTCACTTTCCAGCCTCCTCATAGCCTTTGTCATCTGTCTCTCTTGCATTGTGTCTATTCTGTGTGCTGCATGAGATAATTAAAAGGAAATGAGAGGACCTTCCAGTGGAAGGTAACAGTACGTCAGGTTGCCCCTTGGTAGTAGAAACCCTGTCTGAGTTTTACCAGGGCTTTAGACCTTTCTGTATTTTTCTGTTTGACAGAAAATGTGTAATTGCCATGGCAACTGCTCTGTCATATGATAATTTTGCTGTTTCTCTGAGATAAAAAGAGTCTTCTGAAATATACAATATGCCATCCTCACAGGGCAGAGCTGTCAGCATTTTTACTGTCTTTCCATGGAAAGAGTATGCTGGAAACAGTATGAACCTGTGCTTCTCTATATAATTTTTTTTCCCTACATAGCTATTATTTTTAAATGTTTTTAATATGAATTGTTTTTTTATTTCTCTTGCTGGGAAGACATCTAGTCCAACATGCAATTATATCGCATTATACATGAAACCGCCATAGGAGACTCAATTGACAATAGAATTATTCTCATTGATTTCATCATAAGTTGGACTGTGAGTTTGTGCCTGCATCATGTTCAGGCACCATCCTAGAGCCTGGAACAATTGAAAGACGTTTCAGTTTCATTCCTCATTTGATCTGTATGTGGTATCTGTATGTGTATATTTGAGGAGCAAACTCGATATCGGTCTTAGATGATACAGTTTTTTATGCTAATATGTAATAGCTTGTGAAGGTATGGTGATCCAAAACCTTGCATCATTATTAGTAAAATTTGTGGAAGAAGGGTTTTATGCCTGAAGACAGATTAAACTGATAAATGAGTCCCTCAGGGAAGTGTCAGTTGTGGCATGGCAGGCTTCTGTTGCCCTTGGGATCCCCAAAGCCTGAAATTCACAAGGAATAGCCCCTGAATCTGACAAATGTCCAGTCAGTTTCTCTTTCACCTTGTCACCTTAGTTGTTCTGTTTTGAGACCTATGGTTGCCATTTCAGAAATAAAGCAAAGGTTTTCTGACAGTCTTTTTTTAGTCCCTAATCCCTCATATGCATACATACATATGTTTAATACTGAAAGAATGGTCTGAAATGTATGTACTAAAGAAAAACTGTGGGGGAAAAAAAAAAAAAACCATGAATATAAATAACAAGAAACTGGGATTGTTGGCATAATGACTGCACAGAATCAATCTATATCTGTTCTGACGTGAATGTTTGGTTCACATTATGTTTACGAATTCAAAGTAGAAAACAACGTGGCTGGATAACCAGCGAAAACCATCATAAGTTAAGGTAATGTTGTTAGTTTTGTCTTACCTTCCTTTGTTTAAAGTGTGCATGTAGTTAAAGTACAGAGGTTCAGAGCCCAGCCTTCAGTTTTTGTGAATAATAGATTATGAACATTGGTAACATGCTAATGTTCGCACACTGTTTTTAAAATATTGTTTGAAATAATATAGCAAAATCCCTGAAGGTAGAGCACAGTAGTGGTTTATTGTCAACTATGATTATTCCTAACTTAATTGGTGCCAGAATTTCCTTTTATTTTCATGCATGAAAGTGTTTCCATGCTAGAAGAGATCTGAAACTGCTTATGTGCAGCGGTAAATTATCATTATTTCATTATACAAAGTTTAAACTACTATTTGAACCAGCATTGATATATGTCATTCAAAATGAAAATATTCAGGATTTTGGAGTTCTATAAATAAAAGGGGGAAAAGTAAAAATAGACATGGAAGGATTCTTTTTTGCTCCTACTTACTCTCTATCAGTTTGAGATTGAACCTTCAGTTACTTATAATGTGGTTAATCTTAGTCATGCAAATACATTCACTGAATTTCAGAGGTCTTTGGATATATGATCTGATCTCCCTTCTACAAATCTGTTTAATATATAGCCTAATATATAGCACACACAGGGACCAACATCAATAGCAACAATGCCATTGATACGTAAGAAGTGCATCTACATTCCTACTAAGTATTTTATGCAAGCAAAGCTTTATTGGGAGGAACATAAACCAGAGGCAAATACCAACAAGATACTGGGATTTTGCCTAACTAAATGCTGAACGATATGAATCAGCCGGGTACTAGTGTATTTTTTTGATAAGGCTTTTTTTTCCTGTATTTGGAAAAGCAAGACTGAGTATTCCTACATCTTCTTATAAACAGTGTTGTTTGGGATGACATGGGGCAGAGGAACAAAAATTGTACTTTACTGCTTTTATTTAAATGCATGTAGACGTCACATCTGCATTTCGAAAATGTTACTAAGAATATAACTCCTCCATCCTTTACACAGCAGTGTCCTTATCTTACCCTTACAATGCCATCCCACATGTTCACTACTTTCTGTGAACGTGTCTCCTTCTTAACATTCTCATTTTCTCCACTAGACTTTGAAGGATGCCAGTGACAATGCCCGCAAGGACTTTCACCGTGAGGCAGAGCTGCTAACTAACCTGCAACATGAGCATATCGTCAAGTTCTATGGTGTCTGTGTCGAGGGTGATCCACTCATCATGGTCTTTGAGTACATGAAGCATGGAGATCTGAACAAATTCCTCAGGTAAATTAATCATGTATCGTACTAGAGAGCCAGAATTGGGCAGTGAAAGAAGCTACTGGTATTTAATGCCAATTTAACTCCCGTGAAAAATGCAAACACCAAAAAGTACAAATCTGTGTAACAGTCATTATGTGTACTGTGGTATGGAGCTCGTTGTTTTCCGGCACATTTGGAAATGCCTCAGCTTAATGCTAAGCCTAAAACTTTGCACCAAAAAAACTGAAACCAAGCAAGATGTATTTCAGTGTATTCTAAAATGTTTGGTTATAAAGCTTGTGATAGGAACTGTTTTCTGATAGCACTTTGAAAGATCCCACTTAACACCTATCACTAACTGTAGGCATCTAAAAGCTTCAGAAACGTATCCTCTTTTCTCGTCCCTCCTCCCAGTGTTTTGATATGAGTGCCATTAGTCTGTGGCAAGAAAACTGTGAGCCATGAAAACTTCAGTGCAGTGTAAAATGCTGAATCTTGGGCTCTGGAGTACAGCTTTGTTTCATAAAGCTGTTGAAGAATGTACATCACAGATTAAAATTTGGCAGTAAAGAAGTCATAGATATGTAGATGATACCTAAGGTTCAGAATAATAACTAACTCATGAATCAGCAAGCTTTGAACACTGGCCTTGTGTATGTGCCATTTCCACCGGTGTGTATTCACTAACATAAAAATAAGAAGCTAGGAGACAGCTTGTGCTCCTACATAAAAACATTTGCATAAGGGACTGTTCTTTCAAGGTCTTCTATGTCATTTCCATCACAGAATATCAAAAAACATTTCACTGTACCGAGATCTCTTGTGGTAGGAGCACCACCATTTTGGAAAGATGTTCCTTTAATGCATGCTTTTGACAAAGCAGCAAAACAATCAAACTAATGTCCCTTTAAATGGTTCAGGTTTTTTGTCTTACTGAAATTGCTAGTGACTGCTTGTGTCACCATTTTTTTTAGCCTTTGTGAAGTGAGTTTGCTGTCCTTCTAATCTCCAATGAACAAACAGCCACAGTGTATAAAAGCAAATGACATCAACTAGCATCCTCCATTACTGGAAGGGCTGCTGGGGCTGGCAGAGAGACCAGATCTTGAACTGGGGATGCAGAGCAAATACTACTTTTCCCAGACTGATTGTCTCTTTGGCAAAGGATTGAAGTGTATTGTGAGAGCAATGTCGGTGCATTTACATTTGCCTGTTTGGACCTCTGCCGTGGATAAGAAGACTGCAGTTTCCAAAGATGCCAGCCCAATACTTTTTCAGAGCACTGAATTTCCATTAGAGGAAGCCAGATTTGCTGCTGATTCATTGTCATTAGAAGAAATACTTATTCTTTGATTTTTTTCTGTTGACCTTTTCTTACCTTCTAACTGTCACAGAATTGTTGTACAGAAAGGTAGTTTAACAGTCAATATATTTCCCCCATTAGGTCTTCACTCCTTTTTTTTTTTTTTTTTTTTTTTTTAATTATTAATCAGTCCTGGTCTTTAGAATGTAAAATGATTATGCTGGGACAAGCTGTTTAACCTAAGCTGCAATTTGTCATTCCTTTCACATCTGATGCAGCTTGTGCTGCAGATGAGAGGTGAGCGGTACGCGGGCTGTAACAGCCTGTATTTCTTACCCTACAGCGCCACCAAAGGCTGATAGGGAAAATGAATCTGAAATGTAACCCAAATTAGCCTTGCTGTCTGTGCGCAGCCAAAGGCTGTTTCAGATTTAGGTCCACTGCCTCGAAGTCATTCCTGCCCAGTGCTTGTTCTGGGCAGTGGACGCTAATGTGGATCCAAAGAATGTTACTGGCTGCTGCAGACACAGAGGAGCACCTCATTTACAGACCACATCACAAGTAAAAGAAAAATAGACGGAATGTTAAAAATAATCCAAAAGTTTCATTACATACAGACCAAGGAAGCGAACAAAAACTGTAGAGCTCTCTAATTTAGTGATTTGGAGCTTCATATCTGAGAGCAGTCATTAGTAAAAATCAGCTCAATTAACGGGTACAATGCTTTTTGATAAAAATTTTCTCTGGGTATTTGTAGGAGCCTTCATGTCTTCCTGGTTATTTCCCTTACTCAAACCAAATCAGTGGCTAGGTACACCCTGTGGCAAAGAAAGTGATGTTAAGTTCTTTACCTGGTAACAGATGCAATGCCAGCCATGCTATGTACCTTCTTTCATTTCTTTCTCACATCTGTCACTCTGCTCTTGAAGTTCTTCCCTTGGGGCAATTTTAATAACGCATTTCTAATAGGTAATGTCAGATTTTATCTCATAGATTTTGATTAATTTGCACCTCTTTTCCAAACTCCCATGCCCTTCTCTTAGGGATAAATTAAGGTCTCACCTTTATTGATTAGAAATGCGATTCTCTGAAACTCTCCTTTGGAGGAAGGAAGGACTTCTGAGAGAAAATTAAAACTGGTTGTAGAATATTTTTCCAAAATAGCTGGGGTGATCTCTTGGAAAGAGTACTCTGCAGGAATGGAATTAAAAAGGTTTCTGAAAACTCAGAAGGGAAGAATGGATGGAAAGTGTTATTCAGAAGATTATAAATTGCATTAAATGAGGTATGTTTGCCTCATTAACTGGCCAGGGATTGGTTAGCGATGCTTATAGTGAAGGAATGCTGATAACTATTTCTTAAAGTTACAAGGATGTAACATGAAAGAGGTTGTTGTTTGAGACAGGGGGTTGTTACTGTGAACCAATCTCCTTATGAACAATATATATACCTGTTGTATAATTCTCTTCAAATCACCTGTCTTTCTCTAAGTGATAGAAAACAATAAGTGAAAAAAGCCAAGACACAAATTCTTGCTATTTTACCAATGAATCTGTAACAGTTTTTATTCTTTTACTTGAGTAAGTCACTTCTCTGGTTTTAGGACCACTAATGCTTTTCACCTCTATATCTCAGAAGTGTCCTGTCACTAAATCGGCTTGCATTTTGTTGCAGGGCACATGGTCCAGACGCAGTACTGATGGCAGAAGGCAACCGACCAGCTGAGCTGACGCAGTCCCAGATGCTTCATATTGCCCAGCAGATTGCAGCTGGTATGGTTTACCTGGCATCACAGCACTTCGTGCATCGGGACCTTGCTACCCGGAATTGCCTGGTTGGTGAGAACCTACTGGTGAAGATTGGGGATTTTGGGATGTCTAGAGATGTGTACAGCACAGACTACTACAGGGTAAGTGAACTGCTGTAAGTGCTAGCAACTGAGGTCCAGCTTACCATAGTGATATACCTGCTATATGGCAAGTCGTGTAGTTGGCAGCATTTGCTGTTTGCTCCCACATGTGTGACTTCATGAATAGAACAGAGGCTATCAGGTTTTCATGGCTTACAGAAGGCAATCTATGGCCTAGCTGTTAGTTTGTGAATGCTGGACTTGTATCCTGTAAGATAAGCTACTATTAATCTTTAAGTACATGCTCTATATCTGCTTCTCACATCACTTGTTATCAGTGAATTCTTCTTAGATAAAATAAAGGTCTCCTCCTTATCCACTCTAATTGTGCTGGTGTCCGTAGAAGGACAATGCCACTTCTGTGCCATTGTTTGTGGGATGCCTGAAAGGAGATTGCCTTGATGTCCAGATGATGCTTGACAGGACAGAGGAAGGTAGACATAAGCAGTGTTTGTTGAATGTTGCTTTATCTAACAGCTGAGGAATGTCTTCTCTGTTCTTTGTTTCTTCTTTCAAAAGGCAAACATAGTAATTAGTAAACATACAAACCAGATTTTTCTTATATTTTGTTATTTTGTAAACTTGGCACCTCAAGCTACTTGGTGTACATAAAACAAGCATGATATCATTTCAGGACTTGGAAAAATATACAGAATTGTAATCACTGGCTCTATTTGTTTTTTCAAGGACACCAGTGAGCACCAAAGGCTAGGTTTTCTTGATTTGCATTTGAAGAGTGAACTGTACTTGCTGTGACTGAGGACATGCCTCTGTTCTGTATTTGAGCAAGATTGGATTCACTTACCATCCTCATCATTACACTTAAGAATGAATGCTCAAGCTTAGCAGTAACAGATAAAGGCAGCATTTTTGGAGTGATAAATGTTTTGCTTTGTTTTGAATTCTGGAAAAAAAAAAAAAGAGAGAGAGAGGGAGAGAGAAAGAGAAAGTAACTCTTGCCATGGAAAAACTACATGCAGAAAAGGATAGAAGATAGGTAATCATCTGTGCTTCCTAGAGGCAGCTGAGATTTGGCACAAGCATGTCATAGTGTACTGAGCAGTGTCTTCTTCACTGCTCATCCCTCTGTTAATCCTTGAGTCCTACACACAAGCACTCAAACAAAGCTTCTACACAATGGAGCAGAAGTTTACAACGAGAGCAGAATTTTGTCCTACCTGAGCCATGACATGGGGAAGTTCTAAGTAACCTGGAAGTCATTGAGTGCCTTTCAAAGCACCTCATTCAAGTGAAACTCTGTATTTTTCCATTGCTTCATTTTCAGAGTCACACTCTTTATTCTCTCTCCCTCATTATTTTGTCAGTCTTCTGAGGCCAAGGGAAAACCATTGTTGTTCAGGAAGAAAGAAAGAAGAAACAGGACGGTGTGTGATGAGGGTGATATAATGGATGTGAGATGTTCTAAGTAAGTCAGTTCATTAAGGAAAGAAAACAAGATTGGGAAGAGGTGTTAGTAAAAAGACACAAATGTGGCTGAAGGGAGGATGAGGTAGACAAATGTCAGAGGGGCTGAATGAAAATATAGATTTGTATAGTCATTTGTTTGGCACAGTAAAAAAACCAAGAAGGACCGTTTCCCCATCACCTCACATTTAGTTAGTGTGGAGGAGAGACAGACCCACAGCCCACTCTGCCACTCTATTTTGGACTGATAAAAGCTGGAAGACACAGCTGAGCCTTTGAGATTCTGAACAGCCCTCCTTGGGCCAGCCATATGTGGGCTAGTCAGAAGCTGAATGATGACTTTTCAGATTGTTGCCTGGAGAATTAATTTATGATGGACCTAAGAAATAAAATCATCAGTGATGACACTGGGATTGCATTGACTGAACATACCTAATTGTTTATAACAAGTCTGTTTTAACTGTTCACACTTAATTATATACACAGAAGCAATTCTTCCCCAACCTTGAGAGATCCATCTAATGCTCACTGGAAGGTTTTATACAACTCCAAAAGCCCCATGGGAAATGGTTTGGTGTTTGTGTGTATTAATGCACTGGAATTAGTTTACTGGGATCCTACCAACCTTGTCAGGTTGCTGGATTTTCCCAAGATGCTTATTTATAGTTTGCCTTTGTAAGATAAGGATGGTCACCAGTACTTCTTCACCATCAGATTGTTAATGACACTCTACACTAAATCAACTCAGTTGTAAAAAGACACTTCAGGAACAAAAGTGAGAGAAGTAACCCTTGGGCTGGGAATGTATGCGATGTGCAATGCTAATTGCATAAACTTTCTTTTACCTCCTCTCTTCCTTTTTTCCCTTTTGTTTTTCATCAGATAGGAATCTCGAGGGTAAAGGGAACCCTGATATATGTGCTAACATTCAATAAAACAGCAGTAGTCTTCAGAAGTCAGACCAGAATGAGCATGGGTACTTGAAGAAATTGCAGTGACCTTTTCTTCTCCCACAGTGCCATCTACTCCAGGTCAAACTAATCCAACTGGCAAATAATTAGTTTCATCTGTGTGACAAACAGCAGTGACGCTGCTGCCTTGTAGTCCTTGTATCATAGTGCACTGTTTCATGGCATTGTTTGCTTGCTGATTTTAGGTCTGGGGCTTTGATTTGTTTTGTTGATGTCTGTTTTTTGTTGTTTGGACACGTAACCACCACAAGTCAGATTTTCCCTTCTTTCTCTGACACCCAAATAATGTGACTCATCAGCAGCCTTTGTGGCTTAAAGTGCCGACACAGAAATATGGGAAAGGACATTTTGCTAGTATGTTTTCTTGAACTCGGAGAGAGTAATTCAGGACTTTTCCAGGCATACAGGCCAAGTTTGCAGACACTGCTTAGTATTTAGTCTTAAAATATTATTTTTGTTTGTTTGTTCTATGTTTTTTAAACAAAGCAAAAAAGGAAACTCATCTCACATCAGTACTTGGAAAAACTTAACAGAGATGTGCTTTAAATACCCAGCCTGTTTAGCCAGCTACAAGCTTGAGCTAAGATTTTGCATGAAACTGTGATCTCACAGAACTAAGCAAGAGTTTTGTCATTAACTTCATTAGGATCAGAATTTTGCCCCTCCACATTGTTTTGTCTGTCCAGTGCAGAATAGAAACTCTGATCCTGATTTAGATTTATGGAGCTAAGTTGTGTAATCACTATCTAGCTATTGTATAACTAACTTGTCTTTATGCAACAGTCCAAGAAGCAGCTGAGAAAATAAGGACTCTATGCCTCCACTTTTCAAACCACACAAGGATGTGTTGGAAGCCAGGGACTAGTAGCAATGTTTCCACCTTCTTTTAGGCCTAACTTGTCCAAAAGGCACAGGGAGGATTAGATGTCTCACTTTAGTTACTTCAACTTCTAGCGTGGACGAGGCAGAAGAACCCAAGAGACTGTGTTTCAGTATGAATTCCAGTGACCTACTATCTGTTTAATATCTTCAGTGTATCTCATACCATGTTTGTTGTTGTCCCCTTGCTATTTAAAAAGAGGGAAGCATATAGATTTGTAAGAGTCAGCGTAAGTTACTGAGTCAAAGCCTTCCTTTCCTCTAGCAGAAAGCTATACATTAGGTGTTAAGGGCAAGAGAAGCCACAGGAACATCAGACTTCCCTAAACCACGTGGAAAATTCTGAAACTCATTAATGCTTTTAGCACCAAATCTCATGAAAATTCCAATCTGCCAAGGCAAAAGAGAAAGATATGTCAAGAGTATCAGTAGTGTGCTAGGCCTTGAAATAGAAATTCTTTTGACAAAAATTTCTGAGGTCCTACAAAGTTGGTCATACCTGACACATAACAGATGGTGATACCAATCTGTTTGTCTGCCTCTGTGAGAATTACCTTCTCTCAAGTAAGCTGTATGATGGTATGAGTGGTCAAACCAGCTGCACCCACCTGACTTTACTGGGATTGTGTGATGTCCCTTGGAGCACATCTGGCCCAATATGGTGCTTTTGTACATCCTCTGTCCTCAGTGCCTCAGGGCAGTATGGGAATAGAGCTTAAGAGAAACAAAAAATGCAAAAAGGGGCAAAACTAAAATGTAGGAGACCAATGCAAATCCTGAAGAATTTAGTTAAATACGTAAACGTGATGCAGCCTGCAGAACATTGATAAGCTTCTTTTCAGATGGCTCTCAGATTTATCAACAGCAACAGTCTTGTGTCTTTGAAGTTTGAACTTTTGACTCCTAGAACACTCTTGTCCTGCTGTACAGCACTTCCCATTAATTTTCTAAAGGTTGGTGTTGAAAATAAGCAGGATATTGCTGCCGAGGCCTTCCCTGGAAGGCTGTTCCACAACCTCATCCTTCTAATGTTTGCAAATTTTTTTCTTAATCAATAGCCTAGATTAACTCATGATCACTGTACACCAACTTGATCACATAATTCTCCAACAGAGAAAATTCTTCTTTCCCAGCTTTAACATCTCAATTGTATTTAGATGAAGTAATCCTGTTCCGTCCCAGACTGACTTGGAAGGTTAAACAATGCACACTGTCAGGAGAAAACATTCTTCATTTTACTTCTTCTAGAAGCCTCCTCCCGCATCTTTCAGCATGTGAAAATGTCTCTTTCTGGTTCAGACATCATGGAACTGTGAGTATTATTTTCCAAGTGAGGTTTTGCCTGTTCTTGGATCAGAGGTATTTCCCTGTCTCTAATGAAAATGCACTGTATGGTACATCCTGAAGTCACATAGCCTGTGTCTTATTGGCACACAGTCACTGTATTGTCAAACAGTGCTCTGGGCTACTCTTATGTTCTACGGCTTCCAAATGAAGAACATCCTCTTTTCTGAGGTTTTTGGTTTCAGTCCCTAAGTGAGTGACTTTACAGTTCATGCTGGCACATTTTGTTCCTCTGGTGGTTAAGAGAGACTGCTGTCTCTCATTTATTTTTAGATTCTTTGGGGGCTGCTTTTTATTTAATTCTTTTAAAATTAAAATTCAGGTCTTTTCTAATTTGGTGTTGAGTAAAGAACTAGAGAAACAGAGTCATGGGACCAAAAAATAAACTGCTGAGGGAGTGAGAAAGATTTGTAAGTAAATTTTCTAGATGATTGTGGCTCTATTTCTTAATGTTTTATTTCTTGATCACTTCTATTTAATGTCAAATGAATATTTTGGAAAAGGATATCTGTTCTAAACATAGAGATCACATGCACTTTTAGTTAAGATGTGAGAAGTTACTATGTTTCTTAGCCTCCCAGGAAGACTTCCAAAAAAACTAAAAATTACACAGTTTGATATTCTAAACTAACTTTAAAAATACCCGGCTTCCAGACCTTCTATCTGCACAGAAAGGTCAAAATCTCTTTTTAGATAACTTCTTGACCCTGGGAGTATTACAGCCCCTGGCAAGTAAGCACAATTCTGATCTCCGCTGTCACTCAGTCAGTCACTGAAGCCAGTAAAGTAACATTAGTATTAGAGTACTGAAATGGTGAGAAGCATCTTGCCTGCTAGGCACAGTCCTTCCTTCGCATGCGAGCCCAATGCTTAATACTGTGAAATGCTGTATTTCTGGCAACTGCATAATATATTTTTCTGGTGACTCTCTATATGAAACATTTGCTAAAAGATAATGCTAGTAAAATAATCACCAGAGTGATTTCACATAAGCTATTTCCAGTTCCAAATGACTATTTACAAAGAGAATTAATGCATGATAGCAAACAACTAAAAAAAGAAAAGGCTGGTTCATCATTATTTGGGCTATAACTAGCCAGGCAAGCACCACCATACAAATGTTTACAGTGAGGAAGAAGTGTTTGTCTATTCTGAAAGGGCAGCAACAGCAAACACCTGCAGGTCTCAGCTGTCACTACAGAGCTGAATACCTGCATGTGGGAGTTTGAAGGAGGCTGCACTAAAGAAAACAAGAAAGAGTTACTGAGAAGTCAAGCAGCTTGTCAAGGCATCCTCGTAGGTGTGTGTATTGAATTGTCACTGTTTGAAGGCACAGTTTGAAGGCTTTTTATTAGCTGCTATTTTTGCATCCATTGCTCAAAAGGAAATTATCTGCTTCCCTACATGGACTTTTTAGCTTTCCTCCTCCGTCAGAGGCTCATTGCATCATGTGTAGTGCTGGGGAGGACAGAGGGTTCCAGCAGCCCTCGAGGACGTGCACAGATGATTTCATGCAACTAGAAACAATAAAGGAAATAATGGGCCAGCTACAGAGACGTAAATCTGAACTAGTTCTCTTTAAGTCAGTGCAGTAACTTTAATTTAAACTAAAATAACTGTGAGCAGATTTGTGCATAAAAGTCACCACTATGTCTGCATTTAGAAGTTTGTATACACCAGTTTCCTGACCCATTCAGTTCTGCAGGGATGCCAAATTCAGCTTTGTTCCAAGCAAGTGTAGTTCCCTACTGTTTTTATTTATTGTTTGTTTGTTTGTTTGTTTGTTGTTGTTAATTTTCTTTCTAGTCATAATAGACGCAATCACTTCCCATTAGAGTTTTCTCTCTTCACACAAGGCTCATTGATCTTGCTTGTAGTCCTGTAACTATCTATTTTCACTGATGCTACAGGTGTGTCTATGAAAGTTTTCCAAACCAGTGCTAGGAGAAAGGGCATCAGATATCCAGCACACGTAGTTTGGTGGGTTTAACAGCAAGTTCTTACCAAGCTTTGTCTTGCAGCATTAATGGTAAGATATAGAAAGTGAGTTTTTTAATTAGGAAGCTGTAGCATATTTTTATTTTGCCATGTTTAAGACCCCTTTCACATGAAATGCACAACTGGGAAACCTCCACTGCTCATGGGCCACACTGTTCTTTGCTCTGTGAGTTCAAAGCATGTGGAGATGACAAAAACAGAGAAAAATAATGAGAAAGCTGAAAAATGATTGATAGAAAAGCAGAGCAGAGTGCACTCACTTCTGTGACCAGTTACTTGATTAGTCATTGAATTTTGTTTTTTCTTGTTCCTTTGGAAATCTGCCCCTGACAGATTTACACTGCCATGGTTATCTTGCAGGATATCAAGAAATAAAAATTGGTTCATCTTCAGAAGAGATGTGCAGGAACAAAGCAGTACTTAGAAATATTCCCCATGAGATACAGAAATTCTGTTGACCAACACTATTGTTAAACATTTTGAGAGCTGTGTGAGTCAAAAACTGAACCAAAGTCTTTAGAAATTTTCAGTTTCAGAAACTTCCCCCTCTTTACTTTTTTAAAAACTTGGAGAACTTACTCTTTGGCTCCACTTTACTTGTAAAGGAGATATTACAGTTTTCAAATGGATGGAAATTCAGTTCATGTCTACACTGCTTTTAAAGCATTTTAATTCTGTGGATTTCAGGAGGATTACTCCTGGTGTATGCGAGAGGTAAGAGCCTTAGGATCCATATGCATGCCTATAGAATAGCAGGAAGTTTACACAGTCAGCAGCACTGGTGGCTGACACAAGCTTTTCTGTTAAGGAGCTCTTAGTGCAGATGCTCATTAACTTTAAAAGTCCTTTTAAAATTATATATACAAAACTGAATCATTCTTAAAAATAACCACACATATGGATATAAATTGCAGGAAAGCAGTGATTCACATATTGAAATTAGCTTTCCAAACTGCAATTTGGAAAGCTTTACAGAACTCTGATCGAAAGTCGGCTCATTTCACTAAGTAGCAGCACAGCCCCCATAAAGCCGTCTTTGCAGGTGCTGGAATGATTTGGCTACTGCTGAGACATTTAGCACATCAGAGAGCCATGTCCTTAATCTCAATCCTGTTCACAATTTGCTGGATTGCAGTTCAGTGGCTGCTGGGAGTTTTTTCCTATGGTTTTACTGGAGCCAGTGTTTAGTCCAGGGTTTTTGAAAGTGAGTTTGCAGGCAGCATTTTTAGAGAAGTGGTGTAAAACAAGAAGAGAGAAGGTGAAGTGAATTTGATAGTTTTGCTTTGTGGACCAAGTCCTCGTGCAGACTGACTATTAATGTAATTTTGCGACTGTGGCGAGAAAGCAATTGTAAATATCCGGAAAAATAGATACTGTACTGTAGTGTTATAGACCATCACTTTTGGCAGAAAATCTGCAAAGCAAATGACAGAACTCCAAAGGTTAGCAGCTGAAGCTGTTGACTTTGATGTGTGATGCACACAGTGTGAGCAAAAGAAGATGTGGGAACAAAATGAGAAAAAAAGATCTCTGGGAACACTGTGAGCACAGTCAGAAACTGGAGCGGCAGCTCCCGGCTGAGCAGAGCACAGTGCTCCACGCGCGGCTGCCCCGCCGGCCGTGGGGCGGCGCGGAAAGGCCACCCAGGGGGAGCAGCGCTCAGCCGGGTCCTCTTTTGAAGGCTGCTCCCAGACCCAGTCCCAGCAGACTCTTTGCAAGCTTCCAGCTGGAAGGTTTTCTTATGCTAATAGGCTCCCTCCTTGCAGTAAGGGGAGAAGTTGCTAGGCAGTTCTCCTAAACGTGCATTTTTTTGTCTGAGACCAAAGGACAATTGGCACTCTTTTGGCTCACAAAACTCAGGAAGCATAAAAAAGAAGACTTGGATAATTATTCTGAAATACTGTCTGTAACAGGAGGGACTGAGAAGATGAGAGGACAGCATCAACTAATAATAAAGTGGAGTCTGCAAATACGGCTCTTAGTTTGGTGTGCGCATAGGAAAGAGCTGCTGATGGTGACTGTAAATGGTGAAAAAAGGAAGCAGCTGCAGCATTGCAGGCTGCTGAGGTCTTACCTTCTGAATCCTTCTGCCATCTGATGGAGCACCTGCGCGTTTCCACTCCAAAAGAGGGCTGAAGAGAAATCATTTTTGGCAACATGGGTCAGTTTAAGTCTGTTGGCATCAGTGACAGAGCACAATATGAGCATAGAATCATAGAATCATAGAATCACCAAGGGTGGAAAAGACCTAAAAGATCATCCAGTCCAACCGTTCACCTATTCCCAATAGCTCCCACTAAACCATGTCCCTCAACACAACATCCAGCCTTTCCTTGAACACCCCCAGGCTCAGTGACTCCACCACCTCCCTGGGCAGTCCATTCCAGTGCCTGACCACCCTTTCTGAAAAGTAATACTTCCTCATGTCCAGCCTGAATCTCCTGTGCCGTAGCTTGAAACCATTCCCTCTGGTCCTATCACTAATGATGCGAGAGAAGAGGCCGACCCCCAGCTCACTACAACCTCCCTTCAGGAAGTTACAGAGAGCAATGAGGCCCCTGAGCCTCCTCTTCTCCAGGCTGAACATTCCCAGCTCCTTCAGCCTCTCCTCATAAGCCGTGTGTTCCAGACCCCTCACCAGCATATTGCACAAGAGCTGCTCCGAAAGTAACGCTACGTTGTTTTGATGGCATGGTGGTAGAGGCTGAACCTTTCCACCAATATTATGTTACACATTGTTGTTGTGTGGCAGATGGCATAAGAGAAGCAATCTGACAGAAAGGCGTATGACTGGAAGTGTGTATGAAGCGAAGGTGTGTCACTGAATTCCTCAATGCAGAAAAAGTGGCATCCATTGACATTCATTGACACTTGCTGAATGTTTTGAGAGACCAAACAGTGGATGTGAGCACAGTGAGGCAGTGGGTGGTGCATTACAGAAGTGACAACAGCTTGTAAACAGTATTTCATTTAATTCATGTCCACTTGCTTGGGAATAAATAGGAAACATTGCTTTCAGAGTGACCTACCTAGGTCACATATACAGTTGCAACCCATATGCCTTTCTGAAGCCTGTTTAATATCAGAGATCATGAAGAGTACTGAAGTTTCTGACAAGTTGTCAGGACTCCTTCCAGGCTTGCCAAAAGGTGAGAACCTCAGAACTGAGATGATTTTGCATCTGTCAGGCTCAGGAACTTAAACTTCAGCTATTACTTGTCTTTGCATTAATGTAGTCTTATAAATGAAGCCAAAATTCTTACAAAATACAGTCAAGTTCCTAGCTGTAGCAGAAATGAAGGCCTGATTTAATGTGAGTGAGGGAAAA
This sequence comes from Lagopus leucura, assembly GCF_019238085.1. Taxonomy (NCBI): domain Eukaryota; kingdom Metazoa; phylum Chordata; class Aves; order Galliformes; family Phasianidae; genus Lagopus; species Lagopus leucura. The sequence goes on from NW_024962272.1 coordinate 12,584,351, forward strand.
TGCATTTGATATCAAGGGCAGAATGAAACAAAAATTAGTGATGCTTATGATGTCTCAAATGCTTCTGTCTCCATCAGATGGGTAAATACAGAAGAAAAACTGCTTCAGTGGGAAGTAACTTTTTTGTTCCCAATCCAGAGCAATGCTTTCAAGAAGCATATCTACTTTAATACTTAAGAGTTTACTTTTAGTTGTAGCTATTTGAATGAGGGTTGCTCCTATTTTGTTGCATTGGCCCAGAACATCAAAGGTGGTATGGCAACAGATGCTGAATCTACAGGCTGAGAAAGTTTGAAAGTGCCATTTCAGCACAAACAAGACTATCTCAAGGTAGAAGAAGTGGTTACGCTTTGGGAAAAACTTAACAGATAGTCAGCTGTAATACCCGGGAAGAGGTCCTGATGTCTAATGAAACTCTTCTTCAGGTTTGTCTCCACAGCTATGCATCCTGGATGTATATGCTTTTAAACAAATCTCAGTTCAGTTATTCACATAATCACACGATTGGAAGTCAAGACTTTGAGGAAGAGCTATAGTGGAAAGCTTTTAATAACAGAGTAGAAGACTGGAAATTTACATCTGAAAAAATAATGACTTTCTGTAAAAAAAGCAGTATATTGTGAAAATAAAATGTATTTAAAAAAAAACAGAGATACAGGAACCTTAATAGTGAGGTGGTTTTAGCCACAAAATACATATTTTTTTCAGTTGCTACTGAAAATGAATATGATCTAAGCTGCTAGTTTTGTAATGCATGCAATTTTTATAGAGGACAGAAAGACTGCGATGCGTATTTAGAGACTGAGAACTTGTCCAGCTCTAGTTCAGTGGAAAAATTGGAAGTGAAATCACGAGGAACAGGATTTTTACCTTTACGATTAGTAATTGTAAATTTTTAATGACATTACATCTGTTTTCATTTGTTTGTTCAGTGCAGCATTGAAAAAAGGAAAAAAAATCACATCAGCCCATGATCTAGCCCATGCATGCCACAGTGTGAAACAAACCACTGTTTTGCTGGAAATGTAGGGGTTATTACTTGTTTTTCTGTTTTGGGGGTTTTTGGGTGGCTTTTTTTTTTTTTTTTTTGGCCTTTTTAAAAAAAATATTTTATTTTGTTCCCTCCAGCTGATATATAAAATATGACTATATGATAATGATAAATGATAAATAAATATGATAAAAAATCTCCTAGGAGATATTTTTGTAACACAATTTAGTCCACTCAAAGGTAGGTGTGTGAAGGGACTCTTTCAAATTATTTTATGACCTGCAAGATTGTGTTCCGATAAGCCTGGATTTAACGGGATTTAATGTTATATTCAGAAAGGATGAAATCCTGTCATGGCAGAGAGCTTGCTCTTGTTTTCATTTCCTTTCTCTTTTTTTTTTTTTTTCATGGTAATAGAATGTTAGGAAGATAAAGAAAGAATTGTTCATTAAAAATATTGCCAGATATTCCTTGATAACACATCAATCTTACAGTTGTTTCACTGCCAGTATAAATACACAACCAAAAAACAAAAAGAAAGGCAACTTGAATGACAGACATGACGATTACAAATCACTTGCCATATTGTTTTTGTCATCTGTATTTCTTAGACTGCCTCAGCCCAATCCCATAAAATAAAAATATGATGTTACCTGGAGAAAATTGATTCCTCCCCAATTGATTTACCAGATGCCTATCACCCCCAAGTCACTTTGAAAGGATAAATGATGGGCCAGGATTTTTGCAAGTTACTGCTTTGCATATAGTCCCTTTATAGCTCATTATGCGGCCAATGTTATCTTCTGATGGTGAGACTTAGTGCAGCATAGCTGACTGGCAGGATCCTTATTGGAGATTTTTCTTGCTTTTGAACTAAGTGAAGGGCAGGGTCCTGCATTCTTGGCACTCTGTCGTATGCATGAGCTGTTTGCTTTTTGGATTCAGCAAGCAGAGTTTTAAATCATCTTTAGGGAAACAAGACATGGGGAAAAAAAAGAGATCAGAATAAAGCTGAATACTTCATGTCATAATTTTGGCAGTGTGTCTTGTATTCTACACTGAATGCACCAATAAAAAACGAGATTTTGCAGTTTTCAGTCAAATGATTTTTCCATGTTCCTTGAGTATCCTTTAATATTCTAGGACTGGTGTTTCATGGCATATCAAACTCTTTTAGATAAAAGAATCTAGAATTGAGTAATTGTGTGGGAAAAACAAGTTTGTTAAAATAAAGTTCAGTGCCAATGCACAGCGAGTGAATTTGCCCCTCATTAGAAAGCCAACAGGTACTACTCCAATCTGCAACACGGAGCTTACAAGTTGAGATATACAGTCGTAACACTGCAATTTTTTTGCAGAGGGGGATTCTGTTGAAAGTGATTGTAAGACCTACCTTGCATAAATCCTTCCTCTTTGCATAGACGTGCCATAGTGTTTTTTTACATCAATCATGCCTGGAGGAACATACAGTTTTGAACAACAAATGTTTCCGTGGCAGTTTGGAGAGGGACTAAATGGTGGTTTTGGAGCTAAGCCAGATTATATATGCTTCTCTGTTATGCAATATTAACCTTGTTTTCTGTTTTGATCGGCATGGGTTAGTAAAATAAAACAAAAAATAGAAGAGGAAGAATTTGAAGGCTGCAGAGCAGACAAAGTTATATTGCATGCAGTGAGAAGCCTTTCAAATATGGCCTTAAGTATAAGTAAATTTGCATAAGATGGGAAATAAAACAGAGTTTTACAGAAAGATTTATACAGTTCCACTATACAGCCTGAGACTGAAGGTATGCCTACTGTGCAGACACCACTAGCTCTAAAACTGTGATGTGCTTGATGCAGACTTCAAGACCAGCCAAAAGCAGAGTGAATACTCCTTTCCTGGGATGTACACTTTCACATCTGTGGACAAAGCAACTTTAAAGTTGGCATGTGTTTATATGTGCTCAGCCTTGTCATTAGGGACATAGAGAACAGCATTATGTTAATCAACACGATCAAAAAATGAATTTTTATTTCCTAGTTATTCTTTTTAATCTGCCAGTATTTTTCAACACCTTACTAGTTACTTTTCAGGACAAAAAGGACCAAAGCAAGAGAATGAAAAGGGAATAAATTCAAATCTGTTTAACCTTCTGCTTATATAAAGTAGGCATTTACTTTGCATCTGTAGTTTTTTGTTTTGTTTTGTTTTATCATAAGAGAACCTTAAAGCGTAGTGGTGGACTTTAAAACTGAGATTTTCAGAACTCCTAACCATGAAATGATTGTAACCTCAGACTTTGAGAAGTTTGTTTACTTACTGGTCTACCACAGCTTCAGAAGTTCAACTCTGGGAAAAAGTAGGGTAGTGGTTTTTAGGGGCAGTTTATGAAGTGGTGAAATGGGGATTTGCTTTCATACAAGTACGAAAAGTAATTGGAATTTGTGTCCTTAAACCAGAAAAGTAGTAGGAAGCAGTAGATTGCAGAACTTTTTGTGATTTCACATCCTAAATGATGCTGGAAGAAAGTAATAACATTCAAGCAGGAAAGACTAATAGGGAAAGCAAGCGAGGTCCTACTGGGATGCAGTGAAAAATGCAAAAAACATTTGGTAGTCAATTTGAGAATGATATTAAAATAAACGAGAGAAGATTCCTGACTGTTTAAATGTGAAGAGAATGAGGGAAAGTGAAACTGCCATAGACAAGATGATGCAGAAATAAGATTTAATTTGGCTTGGAAGCAAAATTGATTTTTAACATTGGGTCTTGAAAAGACAGAGATGAATGCAAAAATATAGGCAAAGTGTTTAATGGAGTTGAAATATGAAAGCTAAACCTGGAGCAAATGTAGAGAAAACATTCTACAGAAATGATGGAAATGGAAAATCTGTTCTATAACAATAAACTAAGAGTTCAGGAAACAATTTAAGCAGTGTAATCCAGCAGTGCTGTCCAGAGAGATGGTCCTGCTCTTTTGCTTGTCTCAACCAATAATTCCTGCATCATTCTCTCTTCTGCACCAGTACAAGTGTTTCTGCAGCCAAGCTATGATAATGATATATTCCAACTGAGAAACGGGCATTTTTCCCTAGTTGTCAGGAGGACAGAATTCTTCCCCAAATTGAAGTATCAAGACTCTCCCATTGAAAATGTTTTTTGGAGAGGTGTCTAGGAGAACTGAGCTATAGAACTGCATCAGAAGATAGATAAACATCAAGGAACAACAGCAACAAAAATAAAGTATTTCAAGGACAATGTTTACAAAGGAAAAAATGAGCATAAACTGGTTATGAGAGAATGTAAGCAGGAGAATTTGAATTAGTAACCACTGAAGAAATGGTCTCTCAGATACTGTGGAGGGAAAGACCTCTTAGATCAGAAAGCTACGTTCCTGCATGCAAAGAGGGACTTTGATGTAGTGTAGGGGCTTCCACATTATATACCAGGTTCTGGTATATACCAGCTTCAGGTAATGGTATTTTTGTTTCACTCCAAGTTTCCCTGCATGACCTAGAATAGAATATATTACTTTAGAAAGGGGCAGATGTGTTTTGCCTTATTCTCTTAATGTTTTCATTCTTTCTTCTGTTACTGATTATGGGGCAGGGTTGGACAGCACTGAGATCAATTATTTGATTTCCAGTAGGTATGTGGGTGTGTTGGTCTAGTCTTGCTCTTCATTACAAGAAGTGAGAACCCTGAGTGGCAGGAAGCACAAGTACCAAGGTGGCAATGAAGCTTTTGTTTCACATTTAAATCCCAGGGAATATCTCCCTACAGCTGTAATTTTAATTATATAGGATGATCCCTTGCCTTTTACAGAGAAACTACTCAGAATTTAAAAGGAGTCTGAAGACTTCTGGGGACAGGCAGGTTAAATTATAGTTATTACCAAGCAGCTATTTAAAGATTACTACTCTCTGAATAGCAAATCTCCCACCTTCATGAAACACAAACAAAACAAAAAATTTGCTTGTCCTTCTAGAATTTTTCTAGCGTTCAAGCTGTAACTTGCAGTTTCCAGCCTTCATTTCAATGTTCTCTTTTGCTGCATAAAAAAATGCTCATCAGTGCAGTTTCCAGTTGTCATACTGAGGTACTGGAAATAATAGACAGAGATACATATTTGTTTTTAGTAGATTTTGATTTGTAAGCACTAAAATTTGTTCCTTCATGTGCATGGGCATGGTGTAGACATGCAGATCTGTACATCATTCTTTTCATGGTGGTGGACTGCTGAATACTTGCTGATGTAAAGTGTCCACCTGTGCTTCTCCAGTGCACTGCTTAGGGTTGGGCTTGTGTGACTGCTCAGATCATTCCAGAACACTTCTGGGAAAAGCCCAGGACTAGGGATGTCAGGTACATTCCTGCCAGATCCAATCTGTTTATGGACATTTTTGTTCCCCTTTTTTGTGTCTTTCCAACTACTTGCATTCCTTCTGTGCTGCAGAGACCAGGCTCCTATATCACGAGGGAATGTTAACTATCTTCCTTTCCACCACAGCTCTCCTGTTGTATACCTACCAAAGCAGCTTATCCTTCTCCTGAGGATCCCACATGTAGCAAAATGAGATGTATGCCTGTTTTCTTACAGAAGTCATGAGAGGAAGAGGCAATGTGATTATATTTACTGTAATCACTGTGCCAACAGTTGCTGTCAGTGCTGATCCATTCTACATATAGCAGTTCAGAGATAGCCTGGTCACTATCATATCTTAGGAACCAGCTAGCTCTCCTGCTGATCTGAATCATCCTATTGCTGAACTGTTGTGTTTGCATAAAATTAGATGTGGAAGAAGCTAAGCAGGTGGACACACACTGAGTTATGAGATTAAGTAGAAATATTAAAAAGTTCCCTCATTTCCTGAGCACAGTCCAGCAAATATTCAGAATTAAACATAGATCCTGTCAAACAATATTATCAAGTCATGTAATTAAAATGATTCAGCCTTTCAAAAATGTGACTGGACCTGTTCTTAAGTGTAAATTACATTTGCTTGTAAGCTATCTGTTCCCTCTTCCAAAGTGATACTCGAAAGGGAAGATTCTGAAGAGTAGTTTTCCTGTGTATTGTCTTCATCTTAGAACCCAAGTTTACTCATCGAAATGAGGAGTTAAGATATGGCTTCTGGGTTGACTACAGAAACGCTCCAAGATGTTCCCCGGTCTGAACTGTTGCAGAATGAAAATACCAAGCAATTCCTTAAGCACGCATTTATTTCTTACAGGTGCTTCACTGATTGACTATGAAAATTAGAGTTTTGTTTTGTTTTTTTTTTCTCAGGTACTAAGCTGTGATAGTATTTCATTTTCTGAACTCAAAAATCCTAAACCCTTAACTGATTGTTTTCTATATCATTGTTTAATATAAGAAAGATGCTGTGGGAATCATGAGAATACAGGACAAAGTCTACCTACCCTAGTAACTCTATGACATCATTGTAGGATATGTTATTTAGGGAAAGTATGTTAGTCCCAGCAATTTTTGTGAGCATTTTATTACACTGTTTCAGAATCCAGAGCCCACAGTGTGCCCTCACAGCCCAGAAAGCCAAATGTATCATGGGCTACATCAAAAGAAGCACAGCCAGCAGGGATTAGGACTAGGGATGTCAGGTACATTCCTGCCAGTTCCTATCTGTTTATGGACATTTTTGTTCCCTTTTCTGCATCTTTCCAACTACTTGCATTCTTTCTGTGCTGCAGAGACCAGAACTGCTCACAGCTGAATTGTGTCTTATACTTGTGTTGATGATGCTCAAATGTCCACTGCTTACTAAATTGTTGGTGTCAGAGATGACTCCAAGATCTCCAATCTGCACTGTAGCTTGTAGTTCTGAGAACAAACGTGTTACTAGGTTATCACACCAATTTACCATACAGGTAGTTATCCACATTGAAGCTCACCTGTTTCCTATTCCCTGTGTTCTGTGAGATCATTCCCACAAAAGCTTTCTGAGAGCTTAGTATCATCCACAAACACAGACTAATTGGAAGTACCCTTCCATACCCAGCCAATTGAAAAAGCTGTTGAACTTGACTGGTCATGCTGCTGACATCGGGAGGAGAATTAGTGCTACCTCCTCTTTACACTGAGAAACGATGGTCGAGTTCTACTCTCTTTTTATCCTTTAACCAGTCTTCAGTCTATAAAAAGGCATTCCCTAAACCCTTTAGCAGCTTAATTTCTTTAATAATCTATGGTGTAAAGCCTAATCAAAGCTTTTTTGGAAATCTACGTGTATTGTGTCGGATCATATTTGTCAAAATGCATCCTCACTCCCCTGTAGGCTGCTCCTAGGCTGGGAGAGTAGGAACCTATTCAAAAGAAGCTTTTGTTTTCCACTCCACTCAAAGAATCTTCAACAGACTGTTTTTATCCATGTGCAGTGCATCAGTTCTCTTGCATAGTTGCTGTTTCTAATGATAGTCATACACCTGCAGTTTCCCACCTACATACTTTCAGATTTTGGTGGATGCTGATTGGTCCTGATAATATTAGCCAGCAACTTTTCCTTCTTCCTCGAAAAAAAAATGTTTTTCCCTTTCTGTAATCCTCTAGCACTTTTTGTTTCAAATGTTATTTCTTATTTAGTAAAATCACTTTCACTTGATTTATTGAGAGAGGACAATTACACATAAAGTGCAAACTCTGTAAAACAGTTTTCCCTCTTAGGTTGCATTGCATTCATTCAAGTGGCTTACAAGCACCTTTAATTTCTGCATTTCCTGATCTTTTATGTACCTATTTGTGCTGTAGAAGCAATTCATATGTGATAGAGCTTATGTATCAAAATTTATAATTGGCCAGTCCTTTCAAGGCACAGGGAATGTTGGCTTCATAACTGCAAGATCAGGCACAATACAACATAAACACAGTATCTAGAGAGTGAAAATCCAAGCAGGCATCTCCTTTTGCTAAAAAGGAGTTATGGGAAGCAGGTTGGACTGTCCTTAGTCGTCAAGCTCAACACCTGTTTTACTGTGTTCCCCAGCCTACACTGCAGTAGATCTCCCCGACTCCCAGGATGCTAACCAGGGCCTTTGCTTCTTCCTGGCAGGTGCATTCTGACTTGGACCTGAACTAAATACCCAGCATTAAGCTGGTCGTTCAGTTTGCTGGGATAGACACTGTAATGTCCTTTGCATGTGAGAGGGTCTCCTTGGACATAATCAGCTCTGTCTAGTCCATAGAAAAGCACTGAGCCAGTCTAAAATGTTATGTGTTCTACTAAAAGAACAGAAGTTTGTGGTGTTTTTTTTAATTATTTTTATTTTTTCTCCCCCGCTTTGTTTGTTTGTGTATTTTTGGAAGCACTCCAGTTTTATTGACCTCTGAGGACTCCATGCATGAATAAATTATATGTGTATCATGGGGAACTTTGCTTAGAACAAATTGATTTCCGAGGAGATACTCTGTTGCTGGCCTTAAAGCGTAAGTGTAATCTGGGAGTAAGTGAGGGTCTTCAAAGTCTGAGATTTGGGCACTAAATCAGATTTTAGTGTGCATTCTTCTTATCCCTCTTATATGTCCAGGAATCCTCAGGAGGCAGAACTGAGGACAAAAGTTGTAGTTTCCTTTGTCAGACAGCTAGAAATGAGGATCTGGAATATTTTTGAGCACAGTACTGGAGCTGAACTAGGTGTTGTCCAAAAGGCAGATTCATTACCCCATATGCAGTAAGCCAATCTCACACACACAGACAGTTGTTGACAACACAGTTGTTGAATTATTGCCAATCTGTGGAAGTTTTGGGTGCCAGATGTCTTCCACAAAGCTAGTACACACCGGGATGTTCATGACACTTTTTTATACATACTTTTGTCACTTGAACACTACTCTGGTCCACAACTGTTCAGTTAAAAATAGGGCTGATCTCCCTGCCTGCAGGCTAGATAGACATGCTAATTATCTACATGTTTTTTCATGATGCTTCTATCTTCAGATGCAGGTATAGTTGTCACACTGTGAATAAGAGTTTCTCTACTTCATCACTTTAGCAGTTTCAAGGATGGTCATCCTATCTGAGATAAAAGTATATATTTGCTATCTATCTATACTTACTAAGATTTGTACAAAGGTTAGTTGTTACTGATGGCGTAAGCGCCTGCCCAGAGAAAAGCATCATTGCACACAGAATACCCCAAAGACTGCGTTTCTGTTCATCTGCACTTTTGTTGCTAGCCTGGGAAATCAAGACTGCAAGGCTGCACATGGGATTGCAGCTATACTGCCTAGGCAGGGATTTATCCTCTGTCAACTTGTGCTTTGAAAGGCCTGGGACTTCCTTAAGTTTTTGCACAATCAGCATTTTGCTGGCTACAAGCAGTCCTTCAAATATGAAAGTGATTATGCAATTTTTCAAAACCCCTCTGATGATGTGGCCTGTGCACAAATTTGGAGTGTTTGATCCCGACTGTAAGTGGATTTGAAAGGTTTGATGAAGAATATTTGTGATAGAAGATTAATCTGTTGCCCTAAGTGACTGCCTTCTTATGCTCATTGTAATTTTACCCTACTCATTTTGCAGAACAGTCTTACTTTTCCAGTCTTATTCCCACCAAAGTCAGCATCACTCCTTCCCACTTCTCTGCCTTTATAGCAACTCAACTATCCATCCAACCATCCAATTCCTGAGCCTCACCACTCAAAAGTTTGGTAGGAAGGTTCTTGGTGTTTGGATGCTCAGTTTCCATGGCAGCTAGACTCTTCTGTTCCCAGCCAGCAGCTCAGGAGCAGACAGGACGGAAAGCAAGAGAAAGTCATTAAATGCACCAATTAGTATGCAAGGCCAGGTCTGCTGTGTCAGGCAGTGCTTGCAGTAATTAGCGGTGGTAGGGGTGTCCTGGCTGCTCTGTAGACCCAGGGAAAATGGAGTGGCAGGCATTTGGCTGCAGCTGGAAGGAGCTGAAGGGCAACTGCCCCTTGCTTGAATGGTTTGCTTGAATGGCGGCATGACTACCAAGGGATGGTACCATAGAAGTCATGCACCTGCTCTTACAGATGAGTTTTCACACCCTGCAAGCTAAATATTGAAATTGGAAAAGAAAGAAATTGGAAAGTCCCTAATTTTCTGTTGGCCAAAAGCAGGGATAAAAATTATGAAGACCTTCTCAATTTTTTTTGCATCTGATAATGAGTCAGATATCGTGGCATTCAAGTGGAAAACAAGAGAGGGGGGAAAGAGATGGGAAAATTAAATCAGATAAAGAGAAAGAGATTTTTTCTGCTGCCACTTAGCTTGCAGCACATGGCAGAACATGTCTTTTAGAAAAGATGCAGCTAGGAGGTCACAGCAACAGAAGAGAGGACTCTAGTAGACTCAGGTTGCAATACCAGGAGACATGCTTTCTCCTCCTGTAGAGCATCAAGTTTATGTTGGACTGGTGTTTTTATTAATTTCTAGGCCAAATCTGGTTTTGGTGGGGTTTTTTTGCTTGTTTTGTTCTTATAGGTGTGTGCTTATTTTAGTTTTCTCTGCTAAGTGAATACAGTATTTTGTCGTAGGTTGACTACTCATCAGTCAGAGCTGCTTTTTTTTTTTTTTTTTTCAGCTGTACAGGATTTATAAATGTTTTGTAATGTTTCTGAATAAACAGTGCAATGTGACAGCAAGAGGGTTTCAGATGGATTAATAATGCATATATGCTCACATGCTTAATTTCTAGCAGAGAAACAATCTAGGTATCTTAGTAAAATATTGGTGTTATTTCAGATACTGATTTCTTTTATTAAGTGCTGATCATTCCTACCCAGCATGTCCCTTTCCAGGTGAATTCAGAAAGATTTGCCTATTAATTATTGTTAATTTTGTTGTTGCTTATATTTGTTTTGTGTGTTAGATAATCCATCCTCTTACCAATATATGTTTGCTCTCTTTAGTGTTTTAGTGCTTTATATGGTATCCAATTGTTTTAAGTCATGCTTTATTGATTTTGTTTGAAGCATTGTTTTCCTATGAATCTCCGTAAAACAAGGCTTTTCTCAGCACAGATTTTCAGTATTTTAGCTATGAATAAATTGAGCAGTTTTAGGCAGGAGAGCAATTCTTGCAGGACTGCATTCTTTCTGGAGGTGACACTGGAAATTATTCAGAGTAGTGCTGGGACATGCTTCTCATGCCCTTTCCAGCCATCATGCCACGGCCAAAGCTTGAAATACAATGAAGTTCCCTGTATGGGCTGCCTCATACTCAAGCAGGTGCCACTGTTCGCTGGAAGATGCCCTGCAAAAGCACAGTGTTTTCTTCTACCTCTTGGGGCATCTGGCTGTGGACACTGATTTTTTCCTAGCAGACTTTTGTAGATCTTCCCTTCACAGTCAGTTTCAAAGATGCATGGTATAAAAAAATTGCTGTAGAATGTGCTGAACGTCAATCACATTTTATTTTTAATTGTCTTGAGTACATTTTGTTTTAAATTTCCGTCTTTTGTGAAATCTTTTGGGAGCATCTGGCTGGTTTGTTTTGCTGAAAAAGAGTAAAATCTTTCACTTCAGTTTTTCTCCATCTGAGCAGTACCGTTTTGTGAAAATCCTCAGTGCCTGATGGAGGATTTTGAGTACAGTACATCAGTAGTTCTCACAAAGAACAGAACGACCACTCTTGTTCTTTTGAGTAGATTAATAAGATGACTGCAAGTAATCTAAAGAAGATTTTGTGTAAACCAGTTTGGATTTCTTGGAAAGGAAAATTTCAGGAGGCTGCCTTGTTGAGTTTTGATGTCACTGTTCTTCTTATGATACTTCTGAATCAGAATGTATCAAAGGAAGTGTGAACATCATGGCAAGGGAGGTGATAGTTCTGCTCTGCTATGCCCTTACGAGGCCCCGTCTGAAGCATGGCATCCAGGTCTGGGACCCCAGCACAAGAAGGATGTGGAGCTGCTGAAGTGTGTCCAGAGAAGCACCATAAAGATGATCAGAGGGTTGGAGTACCTCTGCTGTGATGACAGGTAGTGGGAGCTGGACTTGATCAACCTGGAGAAGAGAATCTGGGGAGACTTCTTTGCGACCTTTCAGTACATAAAGGGAGCCTACAGGAAAGCTGTGGAGGGACCCTTTTTCAGGGAGTATACTTATAGGGCATGATGTAATTATTTTAAACGAATAGAAGGTAGGTTTAGATTAAATATGAGGAAGAAATTCTGCATTATGAGAAATTCTTCCTGTATTGAGCACAGGCTGCCCAGAGAAGCTGTGGATGTCCCTTTCTTGGAGAAGTTCAAGACCAGGTTGGATGGTAACTCCACCACCTCCCTGGGCAGCGCATTCCAATGCTTGACCACTCTTTCAAAGAAATTTTTGCTAACATCCAACCTGAACCTCCCAGTGCAACTTAAGGCCATTTCCTCTGGTCCTATTTCTAAAGCTATAAGGTCTCCTTCTGAGCCTCCTCTTCTCCAGACTATACAATCCCACTTCCCTCAGCTGCTCCTCAGAAGACTTGTGTTCCAGATGACTCACCAGTTTTGTTGCCCTTCTCTGGACATGTTTCAGGACCTTCTTGTAGTGGGGGACCCAAAAGTAAACACAGTACTCAAGGTGCAGCCTCACCAGAGCTGTGAACAGAGGGAGATCACCTCCATGCTCCTTCTGGCAATACTATTTCTGATAGAAGCCAGGATATCACTGGCCTTCTTGGCCACCTGGGCATACTGCTGGCTCGTGTTCAGCTGAGCATCTACCAGTACCCCCAGGTCCATTTCTTCCACACATTGCCCCAAGCCTGTAGCACTGCCTGAGGTTGTGGTCAAAGGGACTGGCATTTGGACCTGTTGAACTTCATCTCATTGGCCTGAGCCCAGCAATCCAGCCTATCCAGATGTCTGTAGCACCTTACCCTCAGGCAGACTGACATTTCCTCCCTGCTTGGAGTAATCTGCAGACTTACTGAGGGTGCAATCAATCCCCTCATCAATAAAGATATTGACAGCACAGGTCCCAGTACTGACTAATGGGGAACATCACTCATAGACTAGTCTCCATGTGACTTAACTCCATTCACCACCACTCTCTGGGTCCAGCCACCCAACTAGTTCTTTACCCAGCGAAGAGTGAATCTGTGCAAGCCGTGGGCTGTCAGCTTCTACAGGAGAATAATGTGAGGTCCAGTGTAAAAGGCTTTGGCTGAAGTCTAGATAGACTATGTTAACAGCCTTTCCCACATCCACCAAGTGGGTCAGTCAGTCACAGGAGATCAGGCTGATGAAACCAGCCCAGCCCAGCCTTCAGTGTCTCCAAGGACAAAGCATCCACCATCTCTCCAGACAACCTGTTCCAGTGCTTCACCAACTTCACTGTAAAGACTTCTTCCTTACATCCAATCTGAATCTCCCCTCTTTTTGTTTGAAATCATTTCCCTTATCCTGTCACAAAAGACTCTGCTAAAGAGTGCCCCCTTCCTTTTTGTGCCTCCTCCTTAGATACTGAAAGGCTGCTATGAGGTCAACTCGGAGCCTTCTCTTCTCCAGGCTGAACAGCCCCAGCTCTCTCTCAGCCTGGCTTCACAGGGGAAATGTTCCATGCTGTGGATCACTTTTGTGGCTCTCCTCTGGACATGCACAAACAGATCCTTTTCTGTCCAGTGCTGAGAGACAGTATGGGAATATAGAACTAAAAATTCTAGGGCCCATTTCCACATGGATTACTTCTGGATACCAATGCACGATATAAAAACATTTTTATTTTCTTTGGAATAGTAGAAAAAGGTTGAATTCTACAACTCAGTTCACACTCAGAGATACAGCCCTATATTTCATCTAAGTGCATTTTTCTCTTTCTCTGTGTACATAATACCCATTCTTCTCAAAATTACCAGTGATTGTATTTTGTAGCACTGAGGTTACCATTAAAATATTAAATGTTTAATTTTTAAAATATTAACAGTCTTGGCAATACTAATGATAAGGCGTTTCTGTGATTTTAACATGTTAAAATGAAGCATTCTGGAAACAAATTTTGGCAAATACCTTACAGAGATCAGTACCTATCCCAGTGCAGCAGGTGTATATTTCTTCTCTTGTCCTTTGAGAACATCGTGTCTTCCAAGGCCTGGCCTTGCCTAGCCAAAAATAAATGGTTTCATGCACAGTGATGGAACATGATCACAGAATGCTAATCCTGGACAGAAATAATAAAGATATTAGTAGATACAGACATTCCTGGTTGTGTATTACAACTTAAAATGAGAATAAGTTAATGGCTAGTAATGATGAAAGACCATTGTCCGAGTGTTAGATTTCAAAAATAAAATTCCTGATGCAAAGAAAGAATAGACAAAAGTTTTGCCACAAGATAGAATGCAAATAGAATAACTATTTTGGTGGGAGCAACTCCACATGGTAGCAGATACAATCCCAAGAGTCCTAGAAGCTTAGGGTCAATCAAAGTTTTGGCATCTTTTCCCCAGACCTCCGAGTTTCACCTGCAGAAAGCCGGGAGGCTTACTCTGGTAGGTAGTACTGCCTGAAACAGGAGAAAGCCTTGTTTATGGCAGTGACACCTGAAAAGCCCAATTCCATGAGGACTTTCTGACAGTCACACATGAACTGTGAAGTCCCTCAAGAGCCCATGGAAGTCGGACTTCTCTCCTGCTGGTAAGGGCCTGTGGGATCCTGCAGGGCAGTGGAAAGCTCTCTGTGTTATCTTAGAGAAGGAACCAATTCTACTTTATTTCATTCCCCACCTCTCTGTCCTAGAGGAAAAATAAATTACCAACTCTGCATTTTTTTTGTGTTCTACATGCTGGAGAGATGAAATGATGCACATATTCTGAACATTGCATTCTTTTTAGCAGTGATCATTCTGAATATTGCATTCCTTTCACTGAAGCAGAAAAAGGTTGAGGCGTCTCATAACTTGGCAGTGTTTTGACTGTAAGTCACCTAATGCAGGAGGTTGTTACTGATTAGTTACAAGTGGAGTAGTAATGCTGATCTGAAAGGTACATATAAGACCGGGTCTGAAAGAGTACTTTTCAACCTTCAGCCTGTCCAGAAAAGGAGTGAGCACAATAAGAGGGCTATATCCAGGACAATGCTTGCTGCTAATTGTTTGAGTGATGAAAACCACTGCAACCACTTTGGGGATTGGACTTGATGATCTCTGGAGGTCTCTTCCAACCCCTACAATTCTGTGATTCTGCAATAGATAGATTGTAATGGAATGGAATACATCATTTCCACATGAACTAGTCTTCTGTCATGACCATTTTTTTTTTTTTCCCCAAACTCTTGTTCATCTTTTCTTCCTCTTATCTAGGTATCCTCTTTTCTGTTGGTACTCATCTTGTTTCCTTTTCCCCGCTCTCCAGAGCAAGGCTGTTGTTACTTTTTTTTACTAGAGGCCTCTTAGTTACACTGATCCTACTGAGCATAAAGAAGTCCCTATTAGAGTAAGATGACCTAGTTTGGGCAAGTGCTCATCATCTTAGGTTAATTCAACAGGGAAGTTTCCCTTGCTTTCTTTAGGGATAAGACAGTCTTGAAGAAGATAATTTCTTCTTACTATTTTTGTGTCAGGACTGCCAGAGGGAGGACATGGATGTTGGGAAGCTGTCTGCATTAAAGAGCAAGAAATTGGATTGAGTTTCATTTAGGAATTGTCAGATGTAATTCTTGTCTGATAAAACATGGTTTTAAATAATTAACACCCACTTGACTGTTTCCCTAGCTCAACAATTCTCACAGAAAATGGATCCCATTTCTCCTTTTTCATCAAAGATATTGTGTTGATCATGAACAGAATCATAGAATCAGAATCACAAGGTCATCTAGTCTAACCGTCCTCCCATGCCATCACTACCACAAGCACTAAGCCATATCTCGTAGCTCCTCATCCAGAAGCCTTTTAAATACTGCCAGGGATGGTGACTCCACCACCTCCCTAAGCAGACCATTCCAGTGCCTGACCACTCTCTGAGAGAAAAAAATGTTTTTCCTTATGTCTAATCTAGATCTCTTTTGGCACAACTTGTTACCATTTCCTGTTTGTTACCTGGGAGAAGAGACCAAACCTCTCCTCATCACAATCTCCCTTCAGGAAGTTATGATGATGGTAAGGTCTCACTAAGAGTTAAGTACCCTTAGCAAATATACTACAGTGCATTTATTATTGCACTATTTACTATTTACTATTGTAAAAAGACATCCTATATATAACCAGATGTAAGTAATGTATCAACATTTAGCGACATTTTATGATGGAGTCTTCATAAACTTGTATTAATTCCATTTCCTCACTACAATGTTCATAGTTCTCAGCAGCAGACCACCTAGTCCCTCCTGCAGAAAACTGTGCAAAGTTCTCAAAAGATTTAAACATTTTAATGAAAACAAATCAAATCCACAATTCAATAACTTGGAAGACAATTCATTTAAAATGTCAATATTTACATGGAGTTAAAATGCCAGCAAGGCACTATTTTGTCAGTATTATTAGCTAGCTAGTACTAAGCCAACCCGTACATTGAACATGAGACTTGGATAATAACACTTGTTTCAGAAGCTGGAGCATACATACAGAATGGGTTCTGTGTAATGCTTTGGGTTTCCAAACTCAGAATTGTTATGATGTGAGGAACATCGACCCTGTAGGGAAGGATGTGGGGGTCCTGATGGATGAAAAACTTAACATGAGCCAGCAGTGTGTTCTTGCAGCTCAGAAAGCAAATGGTATCCTGGGCTCCATCAGAAGAGGGGTGGCCAGCAGGGACAGGGAGGTGATTGTCCCTCTCTACTCTGCTCTTGTCCGGCTCCATCCAGAGTACTGTGTCCAGGTCTGGAGCTCCCAGTACAAGAAAGACAGGGAGCTGTTGGAGAGGGTCCAGAGGAGAGCCACAAAGATGATCAGGGGGGCAGCTGCCCTATAAAGACAGGCTGAGGGACAGCCTTGTTCAGCGTGGAGAAAAGAAGGCTGTGGGGTGACCTCATTGCAGCCTTTCAGTACCTAAAGGGAGCCTACAAACAGGAGGAGAATCAACTCTTTGAAAGGGTTGATAACTGCAGAACAAGAGGAAATAGTTTTAAGTTGAAGGAGGCAAGATTTAGTTTGAATGTCAGGGGGAAGTTGTTTACAGAGAGAGTGGTGAGGTGCTGGAACAGGCTGCCCAGAGAGGTTGTGGATGCCCTGTCCCTGGAGGTGTTCAAGGCCAGACTGGATGGGGCCCTGAGCAGCCTGGTCTAGTATTGAATGTGGAGGTTGGTGGCCCTGCCTGTGGCAGGGGGGGTTGGAAATTCATGATCCTTGAGGTCCCTTCCAACCTTGAGGTCCCTTCCAACCCTGGCCATTCTGGGATTCTGTGATTCTGTTATCCTATCAGGAGAGAATGTAGTGGTGCATCTCCTTTTTGTTAATGAGTGCCTTCTAGTTTGCTCAGTGACTCATGTTTTCTGAATGGAGACTCCTATCCAACAGATAAATAAAGGAAAAGAAAAGAAAAGAAAAGAAAAGAAAAGAAAAGAAAAGAAAAGAAAGAAAAGAAAAGAAATTACATTCTAGGTACAGGATCTCTTCAGTATACTAGGGTGAAACAAAAAATTAAAATAGACTGATGGATACAAGATCCATTGAAAATTACACTGGAAATATACATAAAGGCCAGGACTCGGATTAGTCAAGGTGTCAGTCTGATGTACAGAAAGAATAATAGGTTTGTCTGGCAAGAAAACAAGGAACACTATGCACGGAGGCATGAAGCGCATAACATTTTAATAAAAACATCATTGATTGCACTTGATAACACTCTATATGGCTCACCCTAATCATATCCAAATAATGTCATGAAAGTAGCATGGCTTTAAAAGGAAATTCTGTTTTTTATGCAATAATATTTCAAAAATTTTCCTGTGAAGCAGATGCAAAATATTTTGAAATACCTAAGACTCATAAACATTAGTAGGGTTACACTAACCCACTATCATATAACCAAGTTAAAGAAAGCCCGTTTATAACTTTTAACATGTGGCCTTAAAAAGAGTTTATTATTATATAATACTTGTATTACAAAGTGTGGAGGAGCTTAATGCACAGATCAGGATTTCATTGACCTAGGCACTGTACAAGAGTACGTCTAATGCCAGCCTTGTTTAAATGTGATTTACAGTGCCATATTTTCAAACAGTCTGATATGGGAGACCTAGTGCAAATTATTCCTTCACTGAGCAAAATACTGGGGTTGTAAGCAATCTCAGAAAAGCCCAAACTAATGAAAGAGTTTCATCTTAGCAACTTGAGACATTCATATTTAAGGAATGTATTTTCCAGAATGCTGCCATGGGGTGTATGTGATGGAAAAGCAAGGTGTAGCTGGGTACAGCTTCCTTCTCACTCATATCTTCTCCCTTGACCATGTATGACCAGCATGTGGTGAAGGATGTGAAGAGTACACTGTACAATCTATAATGTGGTGTGAAAGTCCAGATGGCCCTTCCCTGAGATGCAGCAGCACTGATGTAGAGTCCAAAAGCCTTTCAGGGGTGACTGTGATCTTTCTCTGTGTCTTAAGATCCTCTAGTAATGAACCAGTTTAACAAGCTTTATGTCAGAGAGCTCAATCAAATTCATGGATCTAAGCCTTCTGCAGGTATAAACAGAAGAGCTAATAGCTCTAGAAGTTTAAAGTTTTAATCGCTGCTTGAGTTATACATTGACTCTTGTGCAATATTTCAAGCATGTCTTGAGGAATATTTCACGATATGAATTAGGTAAGATTAGCATAGAATTTTCAAATCCCATAAGAAGAAGCATTTTTTCGCAATAGCAGTTATTGTTAATTTTAATGACCAGATTGTGTACTGTTTGATCATATTATATATTGTGTAATAGAGTGATACCGTAGTACCAGTAAGGGGTTAAAAACTAGAATTAGTGGAAAGAAAACAATAAAGAATCAAAAGGCGTTGGCAAGACTGTAAAAGAGAAGGAAAATGGCAAAGCCCGTGCCATTGGTTTGTTTATTGGCACCTAGCTGGGCAGCAGCATAGTTTTTCCTCTCTCAGATCCTTGCTGATGTAGATGACTAGCTGCATAGACTACCTTGCTGATAGCATTAATGTAGACATTCTCAATGTGGACCCTGAAAACAGATCAGGATTGTGATGGAGGTAATGATTACTTGCTCTTTAGGCATGCAGAGATCTGCACAGGAAATAAGAATTTACTAATTCTCTGAAATATTAAGGTTAATTTTCTTCCTTTGAATTCATGAAGCCAAGATCTGCCTTCTTCATACTTCCCACTGGAGTGCATCTCTGAACTCTCTTCGTGTTGTACTTGGCAGATTTGATCTGACATGTCTTGCATAGCTCCATATA
This sequence comes from Lagopus leucura, assembly GCF_019238085.1. Taxonomy (NCBI): domain Eukaryota; kingdom Metazoa; phylum Chordata; class Aves; order Galliformes; family Phasianidae; genus Lagopus; species Lagopus leucura. Next base: position 12,603,643 of record NW_024962272.1, read on the forward strand.
CATAGTCTGTGTACAAACTGAAATAGCTGACATGAAATGACTGACTTCCCTTTTGCACTAATGGTTCAAAACAATTTCCTTATTCTATGGGAAAGACACGGGAACTCAGTAGATTAGTAGATTAGTATTTTTAGGATTCGTGAATCTAAAGATTCTGCCCATTTAATTGCCTCACATACTGTGACAGTTTTCTAAATTGGTGTTTGTAGGCCATACAGTAAATTAACCAACCAGGAAAAGAGTTTCATCAACACTGAAAAAACTTGACAATCTGAGGTATTTCAAGTAAGAATGATGGTGCTCCCATGCGGTGTACATTACGGAAATACTTTTGTGACTCACAAGGGAGAGGTAAAGCAACAAACCAAGTTCTGTTTCTCCCCTCACCTCTCATGATGCAATTTGACATGACCAATAGAGACAGACATTACATTACATTAACCTACAGTAAAATTGAAAAAAATATGGAAAAGGGTTTTGATCTTGAGAGATAGTTTTCAGACTATTTTAGGTGCAGAGATTTCATACTGAATGTAAACTGACTTTCAGAGTCTGCACTAATGTACTTGGTACTTATTGATGTTGACTGTGCACTGATATTGATAGTTAACATCTCTTCTCAACACAAACTTTGGGTATAGTAGAGACTTGTAGAGTCATCTTCCATTGCACATTAAGATTGGTTTTAAAATGTCTTTGTCCCTGCTATCCCAGACTCCATGGGGTTAATTGAAAAAGTGAAATTTTATGTTTATAATTGTTTGCTTTGAAAATCAGAAAGATCATAGCTGTTGTTCATTAATATTGCATTAAAAATTGTTTCACTGTTGCCTTGGACACATTGTGTGAGTCCCTCAGAGCCTGTGGGGATTTTAATGTGCTGTTTCAGCTGTCTCCTGGTACCTGATATCTCTCTTCATCCAGAGTTCTGAGCAGCAGACACTCAGGTGCTCAAATTAGTACCAGGGTAGAAGTACAAGTGTTACAGCATCCACATTTTTAGAGCAAAACACAGGACTTCCTATGAGCTCAATATTCTGAGTTTTCAGTCATGCATGACATCAGAATGAACAGTAACAGTATGCTGTTGCATAACTTTGATATGGCAAGGTGAAAGAATACAAGTTTGTTCTAGAAAAAATGGACCATCTGCTTCCACGGGCCAGCTTTTCCAAGTCTTATATCTCTCTGCTTTTTCTCCAGAGTCGCATATTCTCAGCTTCAGAAATGAATCCAGATGTCCACTGAACCAGTTACCTTTCCTGTTAATTTAACACAGTATTCCTCCTTTTGATTTCACTTCAATTATAATTTATTGTTTATGTCTAGAAATTATTCTTATCTGAAAGTAAAAGAAATGATAATCTAAAGAAATAGATTTTTTTTGTGTGTGTTCATAGACCCTTTATCCTGAAGCACTCAAGAGCTGTAATCTGCTATGTCTGAGTGCTGCAGATTTTCACAGGGTTAATTTTCTTTCTGTCCCTTTGACTCAAAAATTTTTCTTTCTTTTAATCAGAAATATGAATCATGTCACCCTCTTCAGCATTTGTCTGATCTTACCTCAAGGGTACTTCATATTACTTTCTGGGAAGGTTAAGTTCCCCATAATGATTTAACTACTACACATTGTTAATTATGCATTATGGTTGACTGACCCATTATGATACTGTGGTGTGTAAAACACAATGAAAGACATTGTACATCTTTTCAACTTAGAATTTTAAAAGGACTTTGGAAGAAGCTGAATTATAAGATACAATGGATCATTCACAGGCAATTTCATCTAGTTAATTTCCATCATTCCACCCTTTTGGCATAATTATTTTTAGTGCTCCTGAAGCTTTGCTGAGACATTTGATTAAAAACCTCATTTTGAAAATGTAGGGGCACAACAACTGCTTTTCAAAAGGCCCTTCTTCAGGATTGTGTGAGTAACAGGTGCCTGTAAAAGGTTAAGAAAAGGTAAGTATGTAGTAACATTTCCTTCATGTACTCTGTTAGCCTCCAGCACTCCACTGCTCAGGCATTTTCTGGGCCAGAGATGTTATCATCATGTTAGATAGCCCTTGTCAGATTTTATCCTCCATGCGTGTGCTTAATCACTTTTTGATCCCAGCTAAAACTTGGCTGCTTGCAGTATCTTGTGGCAATGAATTCCATAAGCAACCGTTTGTTACATGACCGAGTGCTTGTTTTTATCTGTTACAAATCCTGCCATCTACAAATTTAATTTCTTTTTTTTGTGGTTCTTATGTTACATAAGGATGCTAGCAGTTGTTTCTTCTACATCTTCTCCATGCTACTTACAGTTTCACTGAGACTAACGAGTAGAATTTTATCTCCAGTGGCACAAAGCTGACACACATTATTGAACTCAAGTTCCACAACTGGAGAGAATGTACATTGTAATAAATGTTATTCTGGACATTGTTTTGTTTTTTCTGTACCAATATCAGTGGAAGAATTAAGAACTATAGACATGAGCCCCTCTTGAATAAAAATGACGTAAAGCAGTGTTAAAAATGGAAGTGAAAACATATTCAGTTGTTGGCATACAATCTTCATAAGTTATTTCATAATTCATAACATCGTGAGCTGCAGTGGTATGGCTTATCATCCAGACCAAGATCGTGAAAATAATATATTGCTTTTCTGCAAGTGGGTATGGCAAGACTGATGATAGTTGAAGAGGAGACATTGACTTTGTCTGTAAGGCCATGGCATAGAAGAAATGAAAATAACAATTATTGATTTTTTCTTGTGCTGTGAGAAACGTTTTCCCGGATTTTATTAGGAGGAAAGAGCAGATGTTCACCAAGAGAGGAGAGGGTTTTGGTTTTAACAGCAAGACATGCTAATCTTTGCCGAGAACATATCATTGCAGTTACATAGCATTGCAGCCCTGATACGGGGAAACAATTCAGAAGACCAAAACACAAAATGTGAAAACTACCTTGAAACGCTGTAGTCTCAAGTTTCTAGGATGCTTTATTAGAGCAAGTAAATGATGCAGTGTGGTTCCAGTTTAACAAATTAAGATCAAGCTGCGTTAAGGACACCAGGAATGTACTTGTCACATGTAGTTATTTTAAGCAAATGCTGGGCGGTGTTGTCGCTTTCATGACAACCATCCTGATTTGCAAAAGGCTTGCCCTCCACTTGTAACCAGAGGGACACTGTAGAGATGTGTGCAGCAGTCAGGCTAAACAGCGTATTGGGCAGGGTCACGGCTGAAACCCAAGGGTTAGACATTCAGCTTCATAAGACTGAGCGAGTAAACAGATTACTGTTTCTATTGTTGCTAAAACAGCACTGGTTTTCAGAGAATGGACAAACAAGCCACTGTCACACACTACTGCAGTGTCACACTCTCTCAGAGAGTGGTCAGGCACTGGAATGGCTGTCCAGGGAGGTGGTAGAGTCTCCATTCCTGTCAGTGTTCAAGAGGCATCTGGATGAGGAGATACTACAAGCACTAAACAAGATATGGTTTAGTGCTTGTAGTAGCAGTGGTAATGGGAGGATTGGATTGGGTTGGACTAGGTGGGTTGTAGGATCCTTTCCAACCTTGTGATTCTATGATTCTATGAATCTATGTGAGAGAATCATGGGAATCTGCAAATGGTGAACATAAATAACGAAGTCTGGTTTCCAAATCTATGCAATTGATTGCTGTATTTTTTACTGCATGAATTCAGCATAATCAACTACTGTAAGCTGGAAATTGAAAATAAGGGAAAAATAATTACACTGTACAGCACTTGCAAAAGTTGGAGGCTGGTGCACTCACAGAGAGCTGAAGCCTCTCATATATGACCACCATCATTTAATGGAAAGAGAGATTATACCAGTTGGACCTTCATCTTTGATTATCCTGCAAGCATCCTGATGCATGGCTCAGGAGTCATGAATCCCTATGTAGCAATCTCAGCACCACAGCTCACACTGTTACTATGGTAAGCCTGGGCTGCAGCTGGCATGCTTTGCAGAAGTGGGTCATCCACTCATCCCTCCCTCTCTTCCAAGTATGAATGAGTGAGGGATGAACCTGCTGTGAATTGATAGAGACACCATCTTTACACATTTCTTGCACCTTTCCTGGTCCTTAGCTTCTATCTTATCTGTGTACTCACAAACACAGTCTGTGGATTTGGAAACAGTCTGTTTCTTCCACATAAAAAAAAATGGGTTTCTCCCAGTCCCACTCACATCCTCTTGTTCCCAGCAGGAGCACAAGGCTTCATTTTCTTGTTCTCAGTAAAAGAACGAATCAATTTCTCTACAAATGTCAGGCAAGAGGTCTTTGTGTTCCCACAGTGACTGGGCAGTGGCAGTGAAAACAGTGATTGGAGCTGCATGTTCACAGATATATTTTCACGTGACATACAAAAATTGCAGTGATTGATTACCTTGATCTTGATGATAGTCAGATAAAGGCTCATGTAGTAGTAATATTTATGTGCCTTAATGTTTCCATTGAATTTTATGTTGAAAATCAATGGCTACATTAAATGGATGGATGGAGAGATGGATGGATGTGTACGGTCTTGGGCAACAAAAATCACCTTCCACAGGGTTACATGCTATAGGGAGGTTTCCTTCTTAAAACAGAGGCTGCTGCATCAGAAACACCTTGCAAAAACCTTGCAAAGCCAGATATGGAACTTATGGAGCCAGAAAGCGAGCAAACTTCAGCTGACTCTAGCTTTAGGCGTCCTGCTTCAAAGTGGTGGAAGCTTTTGGTGGAAGCTTTAGGTGTCAAGCTTCAAGACATGGTGATCCTTGAAGCTTGATGTTTGCAAATAGGCAGAAACAATGTCCAAGGTATGTTCACTTGGCATCTTTCAAAGTGTAAGTTCATTAAAAAACAAATGAGAGCTAAAAGTGATGTCAAGTGGAATAACATTGTTTTGTTGGAAGTAAAGCATCTCATGCATTGAGCAATGTGGCAGTTTCTCCTTAGAGAATATCATAGCTCACTGATGTAGCATAGCAGTCTCCTCCCTGTGGATAGTCCGCATATTGCAAAAGTTAATTCAGTGGGCTTTCTGGCTTAGATTCCAGCCCAATATTGCTAGTAAAGTTAATAGAAGGCTACATAGGGGCTTGCTTGCATAAACTGATGTTTTCAAGTACGTACTTATGTCACAGGAAGGATCCATTCAATTTTAAATAAAAATGAACAAAAAATGCAGCTTCCTTCAGGTGAGCATCAAGAAAACTTACCCTTAGTATCCAGAAAATTGTCATTTTGCAGCATTTTTGTAGCTACAGAAAACATTTTAAAGTGGTAGCATGTTAAGTTAAAACTGTAATATATTTAAACCCGTCATAACCATAGCTAGATTGAATATAAAGGTGTTGTTCACCTCCAGTGGTAGTCTGCTTAGCACATGGCTGTTCACGTATCAAGCAGCACTGCAATTACAGTGTGAACATCAGGAGTGAATGCTGTAAGATGCTTGCATTTTTTATTATACACAGAAAACATCCCTTTTAAATACTCAGAACCATTGAAGTTTAGTCAGTATACTCATGCTTACTTTCATTGATCCTTCTTGGGAAATACCCCATAACTGTGCTGAGAGTTTGGCAACAAGAGCCAAAAGGCACTCTGCCTCTTTTCACTGCTATTAATGACCCAGCTGTGGGTGCAGGTAGGTACCAAAAGCAGCTCACATTTGACTGGCAAATTGTTTCAGGCAGCCTGAGAACTACGATGTCAAGCCCCAGGCTACAGTTCAAGAAGGTTCTGAAGCACGTGCTTCATTTTGAGCATGTACCTAACACAACCAAGTAATAGTTGGCTCAGTAACCACTGATCTCTAATAGAGAAAGAAATGTGCATTTAGAAATAGTGCCTTTGATCTTACCCTGATATATGTTTTTGATGTTGCTGAAATCTTCATTAAAGCTGAAGATGTTCTTGGACCAGAGACAGAAGATGCTCGGACCGCCACAAGTGTTGCTCAGTGTTACACAAGTTTGCTCTCTTTGTTGCACTGAAATCTGGCAAAAAAAAAGAAAAAAAAAAAAAAAAGAAAAAAAAAAAAAAGAACCCCATATAATAATAGTGTTGGTACTTTTGCAAAGAAGTTAAATATTATTGCCACAAAGAGTCTGAGGCTTGGGAGGTAACTTTGCTTAATATGGTAGATATTGGCCATGATAGAGTTGGAGACATCTCAGAACTTCTTATTCCTGAAACAGTGTTTTTCCCAGTCTTCTGCTTTCAGGAACAGAAATGGACACAACTCCAGGCAGAGCTATGTGGGCAGACACCAAAGAGCCTTATGTTTTGTGCTTATCTGTAAATTGAATTCCTGGTGAGGACCAGTACTGATGAGCTGGTCTTACTAGGTCTACCAAGAGAGACACATAAGTCTGTTATGTTACAGCTTATTGCAGAACCATCATTTGGTAGTCATTTTTCATCATCACTCTAGAGATATTCATGCAGCTGAATGACACTAGGAACTAGGCTCAGAGCTCTACCACAAGTACATTGCTGTTCAGTAGCAGGAAATGATGGAAAAGTTTTGGAGAGCGATATTTTTAATTGCTCTTTAAAAAGTCTCTTAATGTAGAATGTGACAAATAAGAAAAAATAGAGAGACTTAGTTTATTGTTTATAGCTTTCATTAATTTTTAAGGAATGAGTCAAAGAAATTGCTGAAAACAACCAATCACAGAGGCTATATGATGAGCAGACCTAAGAGCCATTTTAATATTTAATGAGACCAAAAGCCTCTCATCACTAATCATCTTTTAATGGCACTTGCCCTTTGGCCGGGTGTATGTGACTGTATGTTTCAAAGGGACTAACTTTTCTGACTCGCTAATGAAATGTCCCTCAAGGCAGTAGTAAAAGTGGTGATTTGGAGCTGTTTGGTTACCATGTCAGTTTAGTTTATGATAAGGTGGAAAACTGGAGCTTTCTTCATGCATCACTTTGAACTCTCCACATCTTTGAGTAACTTGGTCAAAGATTATTAAAAATACTTATGACCAGTGTCTTACAGGAATTCCGCCAGTCAGAGGGATAAACTATCACAAAGACTAATCAGTCTGATCGAAAAAAGCATTTAAAAGCATATATCCATTCTCTGTAAACAGACTGCTCACCTCTATGTTTTCAAGTTACTCCAGATGCTGCAGGTGTAGGGCCTATTTTGAATGGCTCTAGCATCTGTAGACAGCAGCTTGTGCTGAGTCAGAAGATTCACATTATCAGACATTGAACTTCGGAACCTGCCTTTTGTTTAACATCTGAAGAAAAAAGTATTCCTCCTCATGTGATTTCTCAGGTAGAGGAAAAAGTGCCTAAAACTAGGCATGAAAGTCTATGAAAGCTTTGTCATGACTTTCTGTTTTTACAGCTTCAGTAGCAAGCATGGACTTGCGGCGACGTATGCAACAAAGCTGAGATCTAGAAGCCTATGTTTTTGGTATATGGTAGTAACACTGAATCACTGACAAATTGCTGGAAATTGATGTTCTGAGTGTTTTAGAAATAATATGAACTTGTATTGAGTCTTCTTTCCTTTTGCTGTTTTAACATAAGAACAAAGAATGTCATTTATAACAGCATATGAAAAAATCTAACAAGGAAAAATGATGCATTGAATTGACAGAACCTTGAAAGAACAAATATGGTTTCATAAGTAAATACGTTTTCACACAGGAAAAAGATAATTGATCAAAATTTGGTGTCCTTGAAAAATTTTTCCTGTTTTCTTACTTCCTTGGAAATTGTAAAAATTATCAGAATGTTTATATAACTACATCACAGTACCACTATTTAGAAGTACTTGAGTAGATTTATTTAATGATGTGGTCCTGTCAGAATGGGAAATATTTGGAACAATTGATCCTTTATAAATTGGAAATAAGGATTGTATTTGTTGATTTAAATTAAGGTTAGCTGATTACATTTTATGGAAGCATTTTTGGAAAACAAAGAAGTGCTTTAAGTGATTTTCAGAAAGTCAATAATTCAGTACAAAGTTCCTTGGAAATTCAACATAACTTGATTTGGGACAAGGTTCTATGTCTTACAAGATGAGAATATATCCAAAGGACTGAAAATTTTGTAAAGCTACGTGATACTGCGTAGTTAATGGGGAAAAAGTAATTAGATGTATTGATTAACTTGGAGATTACCAACAGGCAATTTTTTTTCAATCTAAATTAAGACATTAAACCATGTAAATTTTGATCCTACTACATAATTCAGTCAGTTTGATTTGTGGTTGGAATGTAGTTTCCTGTTTTGTATATGATAGTTTAGTTTTGAGAAGGACCATGAGGTAATGAAAAGGAACTTAGTTAATTCCATTACTACCTTTGGATGATTTCAGCTAAGCATCACACATGCCATTGCAACATTGTGGATTTCAGTTGATATCACTGATTTTGTAGGAGAATCATCAGGGCAGATTTCATTGCATGGGTTATTTATAGTTTCCTGAGTCTTAAAATGGAGAGTAAATCTCACCTAATTTGAAGTGAAAAAGTAGGCTAAATTAATTAATTTATAGTTCCTTGGTCAGGAACTGCCAAGTAAATGTTTGTACTTCAAGATGAGTTTGTACTTCAGAAATAGTATCTTTGGAGATTCTGCTGAAAAATCTACCACAGTAGTGACTGTCATTTGAGGAGAGGAGTTTGGATCACAGCTCCCCATTTAAGAATAAAATCTCTTTGAAGCAAATGGCAAAAGACAGGAAAAGTAGAAACAATGAATGTACCCAGTTTAATATCTTAATACTCTCCCTTGATTGGATCTGGAGGAATTATCTCTAACTTTTTCCTTTTTTTTTCCTCAGGTTGGGGGTCACACCATGCTCCCCATTCGCTGGATGCCTCCAGAAAGTATTATGTACAGGAAGTTCACCACTGAAAGTGATGTCTGGAGCCTGGGAGTTGTATTATGGGAAATCTTTACCTATGGCAAACAGCCATGGTACCAGCTCTCAAACAATGAGGTATGTGCAATGTATTCCAAACTGCTTGTGGGTAGGCTTGCTTTTTATGATTTTTATAGGAGAGAGACAACAGTGAATTTATCTAGTACAGGCAAAAAGTTTAATATCAATTATTTATTATATTTTCATAAATATTGTGGTTTAATTTCTTCCTTTTCAGCCTTTCCTTCCAAGGTGGATGGAATTTGTTCAAGCAGAACTAGATTGGAATGTAGCTTCCTGTTTTGTATATGATAGTTCAGTTTTGAGAAGGACCATGAGGTAATAAAAAGGAACTTAGTTAATTCCATTACTGCCTTTGGCTGATTTCAGCTAAGTATCACACATGCCATTGCAAAAGTGGTTACTGAAAAGCATTATTAAATAGATGTAATGAATCAGGAGCTCTCTTAATGTACTGAGAATAAAAAGTAATGCCTTTCCAGAGATTAGCCGCAGCAACGTTCAAAAGGCATAAGGAGGGACAAAGGGGTGCTGATGTTTTCTGTGAGCAAAGTGAAAAATTATCCTCTGAGATTAAGTGTGGTAAAGAGATGGGTAGCAGAAGAAGATATGGGAATGCTTCCTGACCATCATTTCCTTAGAACTAAAAGGGACGGACATGCATGATGTCAGTGAGGTTATTGCTCTTTGGTAACATACATTTACAGTGATTTTCAGGATCGCATCCTGCTCCCCATCCATCTACCTGGACATACAGTCCTTCGCAGAATTGGCTGCCACCAGTGAGGCTGATGTGATCATCAGCAGCTAGTTCTTCTGTGGATAAGACCTATGTAGTTGTCACAGCTATGTTGATTCTTTCCTTCTGATCTCTTGCAGGTGATTGAGTGCATCACTCAGGGCCGAGTTCTTCAGCGACCTCGCACGTGCCCCAAAGAAGTGTATGACTTGATGCTGGGATGTTGGCAACGGGAACCTCACATGAGGCTCAACATCAAAGAAATCCATTCCCTCCTTCAGAACTTGGCCAAGGCATCTCCAGTCTACCTGGATATTTTAGGCTAAAGTCTCATAGCATTTCTTCTTATGGGCTGTGTGAATGAATGTGTTCTACTGCCGCTGAACTCCATTAAAATGTGTTCTTAACTTTGACAGTATTAATGACAGAGTTATGGAGAAGCTTTTAAAGGGCAAGCAATGTACACTTCTCCATCTGTAGACACAGTATTGACTTTTTAGACTTTACTGAGACGTATCTTTTCTCTCTCTCCCTCTTTCAGTTTCTATCATCTTTTTCTTCTTTCCTGTCTTTCTAATCAATTTGGCTTCTGCATTATTGTAACTCTGCATAGACAAAGGCCTTAAAAACCTGATCTGTTATATCAGCAGACTCTCCAGTTTGCCCATCACAACTAACAATGCCTTGTTGTATTCATGCCTTTGATGTGGATGAAAAAAAGGGAAAATATATTTGACTCGAACTTTGTGATGTCTGCTGTAAAGATACTGAGAGTTTCTATGGATTCACCTCAATTTTTTTGCTTCAGCATATGGGTGGAAAAAGAAGACTGGTATTCTTTACATGAAGAGTATTCCTTGCAGAGAAAAAGCCAGATGAAAACAAGACAGTGTTGTGTGATCCACTATCTGGAGGAACTGTGGAATCAGATGGCATCAAACCCCACTGAAAACATTGAAATGATTTGATGGAAGGCAAGAGGAGGTTTAGCACTTTCCCTGGAGAGTCTTTCTGAGGAGTAAGGGGATTCAAGGAGGTACTTTGCCAGTAGCTTTCATTGCCAGATACAAGTTTATGTTAAAAGGGAAAAAGATGCTGCCAGCACTGCACGTAATTATGTTGCAACGTGATAAGTGAACACATGCCCTTACTTCGTCTTCTAGTAGAATATTGTCATGCCACTGGTACATAAATGTTCTCCAGCAAGTCTTTTTTAATAAAGGCTGAAGCTAGGCTTATTAATGTACAGTAGTAATTTCAGGATTGCACAACGAAACTAAGGATTTTGATAAGACAGGACAAGCTATGGATGGTGGGGCAGATGTATCTTACACTCTGCTTGTCCAGAAGCATATTCTTTTTTTTCAAACCGTGCGAGCAAAAATGTGCATGGTCTCTGTCAATTAATGCCCTTTGTGCAGAAACTGTCACTCATCTTGTAAAACACCTTAGTAGGCATAGCAAACTCATAATGGTATAACTTATATTTCATTGAAAGGGGATAATCAAAGACATTAGCTATGTTAAAATGCCTTTACAATGTTACAGATACAATAGACTGATACTACATGAATAATCTAAAGCATGGACATCACTGGTTATATTTGAGCCATGGCAGGGGATAAAGTGAGATACCTGGGGAAAACAAATTACTCTGAGGTTATGGCTCACTTCTCAGAGTGCAAAGACCTTGAGCTCAGCGCCATGTTTGTATTGGTATTAGTGCTGTCATTACCAACATCCAGTCTTTCTTAAATAATTTCTTTTTTGTTGGATGGGCACTGTGTGTGTACTTTTTGCATGGCCACTGTGTTGATGACAAGTGCATGGGCATATCTGTTATTTTTCAAACCAGAAGTTGGAAGATTTCAAATTTAGAGTTAGGATTATTTTTAATATGAATTCTTACAAGAGACAACCTACCTTATCTATTCCTCAATACTTTTGCCTCCCTCTGTGAGGGGACGTTACTGCAAAAAAAAAAAAAACAAAAAACAAAAACAAAAACAAAAAAAAACAACAAACAAAACAAAAAAAAAACAACAACAAAAGCAACAACAACAACAAAAAAAAAAACAGAACAACAAAAAAAAATCTTTGTTTTCTTTTTCTCTTTTTGTTATTTCTGATTGGTATGAGCCAGATCAAAATAGTCCTTCATTTTTGTGTTGGGGATATTTTATTTAATAAATTAAGCATTTTATTTTTGTAAGTGTTCTCATAACACATTTAATATATGATTTGCATGCATATATTATTTATTGAGGTACTTTAGTTTTCTTTCTTCTGAAGCTTTTAGAGCTAGCTTATAAAGATTTTGAACGTTTTCAGAATAAAACAGTTCATTGAACAACGACGGAGTTTTACCCTTCTCAATGTCATTGAAAGGGCAGCATTACAAATAAACATGACAGTGTATCTATAAAGCCATACTCAGTATTTCTTTATATAACAGGATGTTATTTCATAATTGCTACTGAACTGGAAACACACAAAAAGCCAGAGGAAGATTCCTACAAAATGGGCCTTAAGATTTTATCTGGACTGTCCTGGAAATCCATATAGAAAGCTAGATAAAGACTGAGCATCCACTGGAACCCATTCACTTGAGAATTTGAGTTTCATCTTTTAAAGGAATTTGAGTCTGATTTTCAAAATAACAGTGGTGGAAAAGAAACCTGTCCACTGATACTGTGTGGTGGGAGAAGGCTGCAGTTGACAGAGAGAGAGATGCCGACTTTCTGCCTTCTGTGTTCTATCTTAGGGTCTTATGAGCTTGAGGAAAAGGCATCTGAGATGCTCCTTCTACTGAAAAGCGGGCTCCAGCCTGAAAGCAAACAGGTGGGTTTGGCAAGCACTGAAAGAATGAATACAAAAAAAAAATCACCACCAACAAAATAAAACAAAACAAAACAATCCAAACTCGCAAAACCTTGAAATTATAATTATTGGCATCTTCTTTTTGATTTACTAGTGAGACCACTGCAGTCATTTCAGAAAATGAATAATGTTACAATGCATTGTGCAATAACATAGCAGTATGTTAAACTTCTAGAGGACCAAATGTTCTACAGAGCCACCAGTATGGTAACCTTGACCTATATCATTAATGTTCTTGATGGCGCATAAACTGTGTAATCAGAGTAGACAAGCTATAAACAGTAGCTATACACATTTTGCATTTGTTCATGAAAAGGTGGGTAAGTGTAGCAGAATGAGCAGAGAAAAAGAAGAAATATTCTCAAATCCCAGTAAAGGGTGAGTATATGTGCATATTCATCATGCTTGCACTGTCCACTAAATTGTGTACACTGAGTAACTATGACAATCAGGCTCATTTTAAAAGTCTTTCTGGACTGTGCTATGAACTGATCATATATATAATATATATGTGTGCTTGCATATGGCATATATATATACACACACACAGCATATACATGTATGCCTATGTCTGTTGTATTTTATTTATATGTGCAGACACGCATGCACATTATGTATGGATTGTGTGTATATGTATAAATTTACATACACCTACGTTATAACAAATGATAATTAGAGTGCTATTAATAAATTAACTAAGTCTGCTGAGTAGCCAAAATCACATTTTCTTTCGATGTTTCTTTTTCTACGTTTCTAAGAGTCAACTTTTTAACTGGTGTGCAGCAGAAGCAATGTTAGAATGCCAGAGATATAACAAGCACTTTTCTCCTCCATATAATTGCATAAAACATTTCTTCCATTCGCATCTCACCTGTTGATTTGTCACAAAGAAATGAACAAATAAGCTTCCAAACTCCAAAAGTAGAGTTTGACTGACTGTCATTTCTGGGTTTGTGCTATTGTTGTTTTGCTGTCCTAGAATAACAGTGCAGCTCCATTAGCATTTTATACTCATCTGCAGTAGTGAAATAATTCCAAGCATGAGCTGGACTATTCAGACTGCAACACTACATGTAGCACATTGAGAATGCCAAAATTCAGCAGTAATAATTGCAGCAGCTGCCACACTGTCCTTCACTCTCAGTTGATCTACAGAACCCAGAACTGGTGGTGGTGAACAGGTATTTGTAAAGCAACAGCACCCCATGATACATGATGGAGTGTGCCCTTTTAAAAATGACTTCATTCATTTTGATTTGTAAACCAGTATATCTGTATATTGTCCATGGTTTAACAAGTAATGCCTATATTTTACTTCCTTCCTTTTTCACTTTTTCCTTTTTTTTCTCTCTTTCTTGCTCACTTTTTCTTTCATTTCCTTTCTTCTTCTCTTTCCTATTTCTTTCCTTCTATTTCTTTATTTCTTTCATCTCCTTCTCTTTTAGCGTCTTTCTTTTTGATTCTCTTTTCCTCTTGCCTTCCTCCTGTATACTCTTTCCCACCTTTCTCAGATACTGTTTTTGTTGTGATAGATGTAGACTTTATAAAACACTTTAAAAAGAAATAAAACAACAATCCATGATCAGGTCACTGGATGAATAAGATGCAGTGCATATGTGTTAGACTATGTCTGAGTTGTTGCAGCCTGTAAGGGAATTTCAAATACTGCTATAAAATGTGAGGGAGGGAGCCGGGGAAGGGATGGTGAATAGATCAGGGTTTCTAATCAAAGATGAAGGTTTTGATAGCACAGGAAGTTGTATTTTCTTGTCAGGGCTGAGATGAACCACTGCTGCTGTGAATCAAGAGGTCCTTTAAGAGCCTTAGTTAAAAGACCTTTGTTTGGGCTGGGGTGGGGGGTGGGTGAGGGATGCTACATTCATCATAAATATGAAGCAAAAAAAAACAAACAACAAACAAAAAAAAAACAACAAAAAGTCTACATGTTGCAGGGAAAACACTGTGAATTTCACAATAGCAACCAAGTGACTATTTTGCCATCTTTTAAACATATGTCTCAGGAGAAGAAATGGGAAATGATGGGTGTATTATTTTACCGTCTATGCATTCTAGACCAGGTCTGTGGGGAATTTTTTTGTTTGCTTGTAGAAGGTTCTGAGTGATGACTGGCTGGTATTTTATAAACACCAAGTACTTCGTGCAAGGATGATAGAAGCTGCCAGTAGTAAGGCCATTTGATTGGAATATGTAAGAAAATAAAATCTTTCCAGAGGCCTATATATTGCAGCTTATATGTATCTTTCTGTAGCGAAGAAAAACAGCTAAGAATGTTTTATATAAAAGCAATTGATGCTTAAGCATTGATGCTTAATTGAATAATCAATTAATTATGAAATATTTGCCCCAGCCCTGTTCTCCACCTGTACTTTATGCATATATATATTTCTAGATATCTCTCTCTCTGTCGCAATATCTGTGAGATAAAGAGGAAGATACCTACGTATAAATATAAATCTCATTACTGTCACCAAACTATGACCTGGTGTGTAGAGCTATCTTTCTTCTTTCTTTTTTCCTTTTCTTTCTTTTTAATGTGATGTCTCTGTGCAAATATTTAGTGGTTCTTGTTTTGCAGTTTGTTATAACAAGTCATTGCTTTAAAACTTTCGTTGCATCTTGGCTGATTTTGAAGTGATGCCTAGGTATCAGTGTTAAAAGTTTTGTTTGTGAATCATGTGACCAGTTTCTCTCCACGACATGGAAATTCTCTTGTATTCCAGTGTATTTAATAAAAATGATGTCTTACAATAAACAATGTCATACAAAAAAAAGATAAAATGATTACTTTAAAGACCTACAATTTTCATGAAGTGTTGTGTGTTTTCTTTGTTGAAATGCTTTCATTTATCTCCATTCTTTTTGAAAAGTATGAAATTAAGGAAGAGTTTGGTATGATTAGAAGCATGATATGAGCATGCTTTCTTTGCATTATGCTTAATGAAATAATGCAATATGCTGAATGAAAACCAGGGTACTGAATTCTTAGCTGATGAAAGAGGAGACCTGTAGTAATAGGAAAAAAAAAAAAAAAAAAAAAAAAAAAAAAGAAATATTCAATCTGAATATAATGGTAGAGTCTTTTTGTTTTGTTTTGACTTTTGGGTTTGTTTGTTTGTTTTTTGTTGTTGTTGTTGTTGCCGTTGTTTTCCACATCAAAGATCATATTTTAACTCATTCATTTGGGGAGCTGGCTTTGCAAATATCTGTTTATCTTTTCCCAGAAACAGGCCTTCAAGAAATTCATCTATGTTGTCTGCAAGTATTTATGGCTTTTTGCAAAGTGTGTCTCTCAAACTGAAGTTCCATTAAAAACGCAGAAGAGGAAGGTTTGTTCTTTTTAACATGTCAGTCTTAACAAAGCAATAAACCTAAGTCCTTAAAGAATATGATTAGTAATATCCAGAATGCAGAGCACTTAGCTCTGTTCAGTAGGTTCAGTAAGTTCAGTAAGATGGTTGAACAACCCTCCATCAGCTATAGATGTAAACCAAACACCTCAAGGTTAAAGAAATGTGAGAGCCACTCTGTGATGTGTCTGCTTCCCTCTGACAGGATACGTCTTTGAGATGAGGTGAACTGGTGGTAAGTGCTCAAAAACAAAGAAGAAGCCTCAGTGTATAGTTTGTCTAAAGCTATGAAATAACCCCCAGTTCATACTGAAAAGCTTTGTTGGCTGTTTGTGTTCAACCAGGGGCTTAAACATGTCCTGTCTGCCTTCTCAGCAAAACATGGTTGTCTTTCAGACTCAGTGAGTTGCTGCTATATTGAAATGAAACAACTTTGGTTGAAAAGAATTGCTTTTGGCAGCAACAAGAGCTGCAGAAACTCTCAGGGTTGGCCCATGTAAGCATCACCTTGCCTTCCCAGTTTAGCTGCCTAAGGACAACCCACCAACCCCTTTCTCTGGGGGTTTTAAGGCCAGAGTTGTGCATCAGTGGCAGAACTAGACACTGCCAATCCATGGTGTCCTTTAGCCCCTTAACACCTCATCCAATCCCCCCCAGACAGAGCACTTGCATACAGTAGGAGATGACACTTACTCACCTCTTTTTGGTGCAGAAGAGTTTTGTGTGGGTTTCTGCCTCTCCGACCTTCATGAGAACACCATGACACCAGAGACTCAGCTTAAAAATAGTGACAGATCACTGCAGTTGTAAGGGTAAAGATATTAATTCAGGCTGCACAAGGATTAGCAGAAGACCCTTTAAGGAGGATGACAAGAGCTTGCTGATGGTCCAAAACGTGTCAGAGAGACCAGGTAGCTTTTTTAATGTTACAGTGTTTAGGGTCCCTGACACACTGTGCACCAGCAGCTGAGCAACCTTCTCAGCTGGCTGCAGAGTCCAGGAGCCACCAGCCTTCCGATGCCTTCTACATGAGGAGAGCTGTGAAATACCACAGGACCAGGAGGGGCTATTCAACACAAGTATTGCTCCTGTTCCTGCCAAAACTCAACAAAATCCCCAAAGTGATTTTGTGATTAAGACTTGGTGTTAAACAGTTCTGTAACTGAAAAATCTATCATCTTTATCACTGTATTATTTTAATGTGATTCACAGTGCCTATTGATTACTCCCATTAGTATTTTTAATGGCGATAATAATTTATTCTGAAATCAGTGAGAAAGTTCACATTACAGAGAAGAATGATTGGCACTAGAAAGGCAAAACAAAATAAAATAAAATAGAATTGAATATCATTAGGATGGGATCAGGCAGACTCCCAGAGCAGCCCACAGCCTAACTTGTCTGAGTTCTAGGTTCTGGTAGGAAGAACTTCAGACAAAATAGGAAAAAAGGGATGCTGAGAACAAAAAAGTTCAGTGCTTGTGCTCTTTCTGGAAGAGATCTCTATTAAGTAGTATACAAGAAAAAGAGGATCTGGATAGGAGAAGATAAGAGAGTAAATGAACAATCCTTTATTTAAAATAGGATGTAAATAATAGAAATGTGTGTTTTTGCTGCCCTAGATGCTGAGCTTAAAGACAAATAGAACAGACACAACCAATTATTTACACATATTTTAGTCAGTTCTCATGCAGAAGTCAATGTTTCTAGGCAGTGTTTTGTCATGGTACAATGACTGCAAGTATCATGGAAGGTTCAGCGCTATTACCGTCTATTCTTTTTTCTGGAGGAGTTTGTTTAAAAACATACAAGCTGATCATGCTGTTATGTGTGTCACAAAATGGGCAGGGCAGGCTATGGGGTTAAATAATCTTAGCTTACACACTTGGAAATTGTTCAGGAACACTGACACAGATCACTTCCAGGGTGGGCTCCTGCTCCAAGTAACCCAAATCCTTCTGTATAAGGTTGGGGCTGCAACAACAAGGACAAGATGTTTAGGACCTTCTTATTCACGAGAAGCAATTTACTACCTTTTCTGCAATGGCTGATCAAAGGAAAAAGCCTCCTCTGTAGAGCACCTTTATGCTCTTCTGACCAGTGCTACCTTCCCTAGATCTGGGCAACTTTTTTCCTTTCAGCATGCATTACCTGGGCAGACCCTTCAGACTGGCCAGAGGTGGTCAGCTTCGAACTGGGAAAAGTTCCTTTCCATTTGCTCTTCATACCTATAACTGCTCTTCAATTTATGTGCGCTGATACTGAGAAGACAGCACATGCTGTCAGTACTCAGAAGGCCATGCAAACAATAGTACCATCCATGACCCAGAGAGCAAAAAAGTAATACCAAGGGTGGCTAAACCAGTCTGCAAAGCTGGCAGCACCACTGAGAGATCCTAAGCAGATATCAGTGATGTGATGTTTACACAGTAGCCATGGAAGGTCTCTTCTCATGAAAACAAATATTTCCCTGTCTTTGCAAAGCCTTCAGTATGCAAGGAACAGACCAGCGCTGCATGGTTGCTCCTGTGTAGGAGAACACAGATTGACAGCACAGCCCTCTGGCTCATACAGTCTTGGAGAGAATCCTGGCAACCAAGAATTTCCTGTCCTTACAGATCCACAAACTGTCAAACCCTGCAAAGATGATGGGCCTCTTGTCCATTTATGGCTCATTTGAGCAGTCCCAAGGGGTACTCATGAAAGCATTAGGTTGCCTCTCTAGCATAGAGCGAGGCCTTGGCCAGCTCATGGTTGATGATCTTCCTTAAAACTCTCCTACGATCTCTGGGGAATCTGTCCATCTTGGCCATCAGAACAAGCAGACAGCAAGAAGGGTGGCACAGAGCTACCTGTCATGGAACAGGTGGGTGCTCCTGACCATGGGACATCTCCTCAAGAGGAAACACGTCTATTTAGGTGGTTCTGCTGGCTAGGGGACACTGCAGATTTGTGTTATTTGATCTCCAGAGAGGACTGGCAGCTAGGCTTGGATCTTGGTAATTTTTGGGGTGCTGTGCACAGTTTCTCACCTTGCCCTCAGTCTGGGGACAGCAGAGGACTGATTGGGTCCTAGTCTTGTGCCAAGAAGGGGAGTGTCTGAATGGGCCCTGCTTTTCCTCTCCCGTGGGCACTCTTAGGCCTTCTCTGCCTCAGAGAGCTCTGTTGACAGAGCTCGCTCCCTTCAGTGATCTTGACCCAGCTGTGCCAAGATACCTGTTCTCCATGTATCACAGGACCCCACCATTATCTCTACCCAGGAGGTCCCCCAGCTCATGCCATGGTGGTACAGAAGCTGATGAGAGTCAGCACAGTGCACAGAACGGGAGACAGCGGGACAGTCCTTTGTCCCTAAGCGCACCCTGCTTTCATGGTAGCTGGTTGCTTTTTCTGAAACTGTCTTTTTATTCATCAAGCATTTTTTATTTTTATTTTTTACCAGTACCTAAGTTAATCTATTAAGAGCACTGCTGATATCCCCAGTGCCCATAATTAACATTTCAAGAAAAATTACCAGGAACAGCTAGTCTTTTGGAGACAAAATAAGAGGAACATATGGAACTCATATTCCCTACTCCCCTCTTCCCATCATCCTTGACTAGAGAGGATTCAATGCAGAGTCTGTTTGTCTTCCATCTCTTCCAAGCTTTTACACAAGCCTCTGCAAATAATCCATTGCAAATCTAGCTCAATTCTATCCATTCATGATTTTTGTTCATTTTTTTTTCCCGTAACTTCATGATTTAGGGAATTATGCTAACAAATGTCATTAGCACCGTATCCACCCAGAATCCAAAGGAGCTTGGGTGAGAGAAAGCAGATGGGAAGTAAGCATGCTGCCTCTGATACCAGAGAGGCTACTAAATAAATACACACTTTGCTTAGTTAAAATAGCACCTATTGGCAGAAAATGATTATTTTTATTTTTTATTTTTTATTTTTTTGCCAGTGGGAGATAATCACTCTGTCAAGAGCATGGCACTCCACTTGCTGGATTGCCTTGCGTTATAGTGCATCCCCAGTTTCAGTGCTAGGCAACTGCATAGGAATCAGAGAGGTGTGCAGTATCACAGTCCACACTGTCTTCCCAAGGTGTGCAAAATCCTATTAAAAAAGCCCAAAATACAACCAACTGGCATAAGTATTCCTGGCTTCAAATCTGCAGCACTGACTGGGTCAAACTTGAATCTACACACACAACCCCTGGCTGTGGCAGTGGAGGACAGCCACCCGAGAGGATAGGATGCAACATGGGAGATGGGGACATCTCTGGGACTCTGTGCAGGCCTTGCCCTGCTGTATGGCCTTCAGAGATGAAATCTTGAAAGGTGTGTGTAGCAAGAGTGTCAGGAAGTCTTTGATTGGGGTAGGGTATTCTCACCAGACTCAGAAAGCAAAACAGGGCTGGTTCAA
Organism: Lagopus leucura; assembly: GCF_019238085.1. NCBI lineage: Eukaryota > Metazoa > Chordata > Aves > Galliformes > Phasianidae > Lagopus > Lagopus leucura. The sequence goes on from NW_024962272.1 coordinate 12,623,976, forward strand.
AAAAGCTAAAAATGGCAGTTAGCAGCAGCACCTCAAAATGGCAGCAAAACCATTACACACAAAGTGAGAACAGCAGTGAGAGGCAGCAAAGCACAACTGGTGTTTCTTTCACTCTTCTGGCTGTTTTGTTACCTGAGGAATTTCTGCTGGCACTGAACGCTCTGTCAGCCAAAGGCAACACTTTCATGCTCTATTTCCTCTTTAAAATGTGACCATGATAAAATACATTCAGGCAATCAGCACCTTAAAAATGAACCGATTTGTGATATTTTACCTTAAAGAGACAGTGCTGGCTGCTGCCACTGTGCCTCCACACTGCTGGGATTCCCCAGTGAGCAGTAGGCTCAGATAGACATGGGCAAACAGCACGTTCTGTGGTGATGCTTTGGTGAGGCTGATGCTGGCAGACTTCGTTGTTCTGGGTGCCCAAAGTACAGTTTCTGTGTATTCCACTTCTTCTCTGACATAGTCTTTGTCAGGGGAGACTAGTTACCATGGAAGTACTTCCAAAATAGAACAAATCCAACACACATCAATACCTGTACAATAAATGGAATAAAGTACAATTTGTAATAAGTTGTTCTGCATTCACTGGGTAGTAATTTGTGCAGAGAACTGAGACTAACTCTTTTGCATTTAATTATGGGAAAGTAATTCTTCAAATCGGAAATGCTCTGTGTCTGGGAAGGAACAGAGCAGAATTGCTGAGTGACTGGAAAAGCAGAGATTCAGCTGCTAAATGAGAGCCACTAACAAGGTTTTCTTCATTGACAGGCCAACCTATCTACCCTGACCTTACTGGGTGCTGTATTTTAACCATATTCTCAAAGAAGTGCAGACTTCCAAGGGGTTTGAACAAGGCTGTGTTTCATTCTGCAGCAGATCATGGTCAGCATTGCATGAAGAACTCCTAAACTCTGCAGAACAGGCCAAAGATCTCACTGAGCCAGAACACAGAGCTCTAGGCCAGGACACATGGCCCTAGGCCAAGCAGAAGGAGCTTGGCCAGGCTTCCTTCCCCAAGATGGGAATCATTAAAAAGTGATACGAAAACAAGCTAATTACTGCAAATGCAGGACCACGGCTAAGACGTGGCATATTTTCAGCCAAGGTGTGTTCCTTGGTCTGCACATGCCGCAGTAGTGCCAGGTGACCGAGAGCTCACAGGTGAATCAGGAGGATGGACAATACATGAGCAAACATGCAGAGTGATATCAGTTTACATGTTAGAAATAACACTGGGAGAGATTCCAATGTCCACCTTTGGATATCTCTTAGAGCAAGGTGGCCAAATCAATGCTACAAGTGATACAGCTGCTGTCACTTCATGTAGGTGCCTCAGGCTGGACTACATGACCCAGTGAGGACTCCTCCTGCCCTCATACTCTGTATTGAAAAGCACCTGTGTCCCACTCAGTTGCCTCTGGCATCTAGAGGCTATCCTGAGTGTTCTTCCTGAGACAATCCAGATCAAGTTGTTATATTGTTTTCCACATCTGACTGTTATGATTATGGGGTGGTTTGTTGGTTTTTGTTTGTTGGTTTATTTGTTTGTTGGTTGGCTTGTTTGTTGGTTTGTTTAGTTTACTAAGTCTCTCCTTATCATGCCCGGCACTTTTAGAAATACTGATAAACTGTTTTTTTTCTAGTTCACTGGCTTGCTGCTCTGGTTGATTGTGAATCATTTGCCACTCCACAAGAAACAACTGGGAAAACTTCCTTCGATGCAGTGGGTGAGACTTGCAAGAGGTGAATTTAGGTGCTGATCAGATGATACAATACTAGCTGAGTGATCTTCTAGAGTGACCATGAGTGTTTTGTTCAACACATTTTCTATTCTTTCCCTTATTTCTCATATAAGTAACTGCTGGACTGATTCTAAAACATTCATATAAACTTATCATCATGTATACAGGGCAATTTTCCTGGCAGTATTTATGAATTCAATTCTTTCCACCATATTTACAATGGAAATCATTTACTGTTACATGTGGTATCACTGTATGAGCTCTGTAAGCGAGTCCTAAAAGGACTGCAACCACTTCACTGATACCTGCCACAGTAGGCTGCAGGGAAAGGATTATCTGCTAATGAACCCACTTGCATTATTAGGGTAGTTCATAGAGTTATGACTGGAGTTTGATACTTACATTTTTGAGCTGATGTATCATAGTAATACAATTCACTAAAGAAAAACAATGGATTATAAAGAGGATTTTATGTAAATTTGTGTGTGAGAATTATCAGTGCTACTGTTAACTTACACCTTGGCACCAAGAGAATGAGTTTCATTTGGTATTGTTGAAAGATGCGTTATTGCAGAGAAAAAAATTAGACACATGCTTTCTGCATAGCATAACAAAATAATAATAATAATAATAATAATAATAATAATAATAATAATAATAATA
>NW_024962272.1:12626396-12686010 GCF_019238085.1 Lagopus leucura
TAATAATAATAATAATAATAATAATAATAATAATAATAATAATAATAGTAATGATAATAATAAATTAATAAGTAAATAAAAAGCCACTCAGAAACTACATGAAATGTAGCAAATTTACCCATTTCCTCAGAACAAGAAAAAGGTTAAAAAACACAGAATTGTTTTAACAGTTGTACAAGAAAACATACAAAAAACATAGAAAAATTAAAGTCAGAAGAATCCAAGTTGCCTTTATAATATGATTTGAACTTCTTTGTGATAAATTCTTTACAGTTCTCCTCATCTTACGGGTATATACACTTTTTAAAATATGTTGCTAGTGAAAGTCCTCATATAACAAAAAACAACCACAGTCCAGAAACATAACTGGCAAGCTGTTCAGGAACATTGCTAAGATACAGACTTTCTTCAGAATTAGCACTGCTAAGAGCATAAGCGAATAGTATGTCTCTGTCTACAAGAAATCTCAATTTAAAAGTGTAATTTCTACATAAATCTGTGTATGTAAAAAACATGCATAAATACATAAATGTATATTTTTAATCTCACCTCCTTTTACTATCTTCTCTACTTTTCCAAATTTTCCTGAATGCTGGAAGAACTCCAATAGTGGAAAATTTACTGGCATAGAAGAAAGTTCCAAATCATTTATGTGCTGCGAGACTTGGGGCAGATGGACACTGAAAGGAGCTCAAATGAATCTCCAACTGGTGCCACCCAGAAGTTCTACAGAAAAGAAAAAAAGCAACAAAGACCAAGGTAAAAAGAGAGATGGAAAAGTAGAAAACATGCAAAAATAAAACTGGCTGAAATCTTTAAACTTTAAAATTGGAAAATAAAAAATAAAAAAATTGTACAAGTTATCAGTCATAAAAGAAGAAAAATGAAGTGGAGGTGATTGGTTTTTTCTCTCTGCTTTGATCACAGACTTGATTAAGAGAATATGGGATTAGACAGAATGAGATGAAAAACTGCCTGTATAGCAGTTTAGTTGTGCAATACCTGACTTCATTCTAACAGTGAAAGTTTACACTGTGTGCTTGGTTCTCAAGATAAGCAGACTATTCACTGTGATTTTCTCATGGTTAAGTGGTAGCTAGGCAGTGCCTCAGCCTGGCAGAGAGTTCATTTCAGCCAGCAGAAATCTCCAGGTTATAGAAGAGGTGAGTGGCCCCGTGGAGATGAGTAAGGCGTGATTATTCATCCTTCCTTTTCAGAATCAAGTGCTGAGAGCCATTGAAAAGAAATAAGAGGCTGTTTCGCAGGCAGAAAGAAAAGTTACTGCTACACATCTGCAGTCTAGCTGCCAAAGGTTTAACACAGCCAAAGATTCTTGTGAACACCAGCAAGGTGGGTTCAAAAGTTGCTGAACAAATCAGTGTGAAGAAAAATCTATCTAAATTCTGAAAAGTGAAACCATCTTTGAGGGGAGGGGTCCCTTAGCAACTGTTTTACAACCAATGAGAGGCTGTGAAAAGATTCAGGTTATCACTGCATGCTCTTTCTGTCCTCGCAACCTTGCAGAAATCCAGGCACCAGCCACAAGCAGCTCCTGGCATTGGGTGAACTTTCATCAGTCGAGTACCACCATGCATATCCAATTATTTCTCAGAATGAGTGAATGGCATGTCTGCAGCTATGGCTTTCAGGTATTGAGGTATTAGTTGCAACACCAACAATATCTTTTTTTTAAATGTCAATAATATCTGATAATGCTCAGCAAAACCTCAGGTAGAATAATTAGGAAACCATGCCTCTGAATTCAAGTTAATTTCAGTCTTAAATGAAATTTCAGACATAGAAAGTACATAGCCTCATTAAAATGGAATCCATGTTTTTCTTCTTTCTCTTGCTCATGAGCATTCTTTTCAATTTTAATGATTTTTATATAGCTGTTTTCCTACATTCTACTTGTTTATCTTATGTGAAAGAAGATGATTACAAGTAACTGGAAAATGTAGTGAGAGTAAGTGTAGCAATACGCAAAGTACCAATAAACCTCTACAAAGGAAACAATGTGAAAGAAAAAAAAATTGCTCATAAATTTTTCTGTTATAATCAAGTAATTTTGCTTGAGATTACCCACACATTCAGTTCCTACCCTCGGTGACTCAAAAAAATCCTTAGTCAGGTGTTCATTTAAGAGCGGCAGGCTGAAGTTCATGGAAAGACGTGACATTAAGTGAACAGACCTCCTATTAAGAGTCAAATAAAAAAATACTGCATGCTGTATGGAGTCCCTTGAGATCTCCATGCTGTTTTTCTGCCTCCCAAATGACAGGAATCAAGAAATGGTCTCAAACCCACCTGGTACATTACCAGAACTCTTATAGAGTGAGGGAGGGGGTCATATCACAAAGGTTTCAAAACTCATGATTATGTGTGAGATGCTTACTAATATAATCTATATGCCTTTATAAATATCTGTAGGCCTTGTATGCAAAATGGGAAAATGGTGGCATTACTCTGTAGCTATGAGCAGGACAGTCATAAGTATCTTCACTTTTGACACCTTAATTAAAACCAAGGCTTCTTATGAACTCCATGTTAATTCATGAGTTTTTTTATGACATTGTGTCTTATGCTCACTGGAAAACTAAACACTTTCTATAAGCTGTTGCCAATGTTGAAACGTACCACTCACTCTTCACTGTGCTCACATTTGCTGTTTGGTCTCCAGAAACATTCAGTGAGCATCAATGAATGTCAGTAGGAGCCATTTTTTCCAAATGCAGGAATTTGGAGACACCCTTTTGCTTCATACGCACTTCCATGTCAGATGCCATTTGTTACATCTTTCTGCTGCCGTCTGTCTAACAGCAGCAACATGTAACAGGATATTGGTGGAAACATTCAACCTTTGCCATATCACCAGTATCTATCTCTGACATCATGGGCTATCAGAATAACATAGGAGGCATTGCTTGTATTCTTTAATTCTGTAAGTTTATGTTTTTAAGGCATCTCTATTTTGACTGTTTCTGCCATGGCTGTATCAAGTATAGGGAGTAAACAGAACATCTTTTACAAATGAAAATGAAACCAAATAAAATCCATGTAATGAATGACAGCAATTTCAATGGCATTTCTGAAGATGTTCTTTGTGATAGTTTCAACCAGAGGTTTGCATTGAGGATAGCTCCTCCTGTGCAGGGATGATATTCTCTGTCTTAGGGCAACAGACAGAAATACAGCACATAAATAAGCAAATACATTAATACATGGTGTGTCCTAGACTGCCTTTTTCACTTCTCTGTTTTCACATGTAAGTTCAGGCATTGGCAAAGGAAACAGAAGAAAAAAAAGAAGAAGAAAAGATAAGAGAAGGTAAATCTGAAAATGTAGATTCAAAGGACAGCACATGGAGTAGTCCACCTGTCACGGACATTCAGAACAAGTCAGGTGAAAAGGGTATGAAGCCTTAGCAGACTGTGAAAAAACTGCCAGTAATGTCAGAAAGCAGGTGTCTGTGGAGAGATACTTGACTGTCTGAAGTGAAAGAAGCTGAAGGGTGCTGACACTGCGCAGGGTACTTGTGCACATGGCAGCAAGGGATCTCGAGTATCTGTGCACAGGAATAACAGAAACAATCCAACAGAGACATCTGCCTGATAAGTACTCTGTTCTATAAGGCCACTATTCACTCTGTTATTTATATAGTGATATTACTTTCAATAGGGAGATAATTATGCTGAGAGTTCCCTTACGCTCTGCACTACATATTCATTACATAATGACTTCATTGTGTGTGTCAGACAACAGCCTCATTCCTACATGAGTTTTGGAAGCTTTAATCCATGCAAACTTCATGAGCATTGACTCCTCTTCCTGCATGTATAGCCCTTTGCAGAAATGCTGCAGGATGGGATGATGGATATAATGATGGCTAATAAGTAACCAGCCCATAGTCTGCATTTGAGACACAGTCCCTGGAAACTTTGATACAGGTACTGCACTTTTCCAGTACAGTGAAATGGCACTACAGTTCAGGGCAGCAGAGCCATTACAAATTGAAGCGTGGCCAAATTCCTTTGCCATTCGAAGTGCATAATAGTTCTGTTCACTACATAGTAGCATGCTAGAGCAAAATTCCTAAATAGTTGGAACTAAAAGTCTTTCTAAGTGCCTGTGTCCACTGAACCCAAAACACAAAAATGGTGCCATTCCTGAAGCTGTAAGCAGGGCATCTTGCCAGTGTCTCCACAGCTGACACATATACTGAATTTAAGGCTTCCTTCATGCGCTTTGGATGATACCAGTTGTGCATCTGTGTTGATTTGTCTCTCTCAGCTACGTGACAAAATAAGCACAGATTGATGTAAAGGAAGAATAACATCAATAGGAGATAGGAAAAAGAGATATGCACAGCTGCACTCTTCTACATACAAGGCTATGCACTGCAAACATCTGGAACCTGTTAGCACACTAACTCCCAAATTGCACTGCATCATCGGGAGTATTCTTCCTCAAAGTAATGACAAAGCCATCTACAACCTTTAGCGCAGATCAGAGCTTTTGCTCAGCACAGAAGATCCTAGGGTTTCAAACTTTGTTTTACCCTAATAAATGGGGAGAACATTTTAAAATGTTGCAGTGCTAATTAATTTTTCATAGGTGTCATTCGGTTGTCATCAAAATGAGTTTAGAACAGACAGGAAACACTTCAGAAGAAAATGCAATGGAAACTGAACTGAAAAGAATACACTACTTGTAGCAGCAGCAAATGAAATGTTTGTATGGGAAAAAAAAATGATGCACAGAGAAAACACTGCATTTTCAAAAGCAGCAAATCTATGTTAGTCATTGCCTGTTATTTCTATCGAATCAACAGCAGAGCTGTAATGGTCTGTGAAATCACCTTCAAGATGGCCCTCATTAAGACCTCAACTCTTTGTTCCAAGAATCTGAAAGATAAAATCACAAAAATGACAAAGGTTAACACTAGATTAGCAGAAGCAAAAAGATTTGACTGGTGATCCTGAAAGCTCTTCATCAGATACCTTGCCAAAATTCTTGCCAGGAGCTTCATTTTATTTTGAGAAAGTTTAAAATCTTTTTTCTTTCCCCACTGTTCTGGCTTTTTGTTTTTGTTTGCTCCAAAGTATATAGGAGTGGCATGCTGAATTCATCTGGTTTATGTCCATCAGAAATGTCTCTATACCGAGCAGATGGAAAGGAGCACTGCTAATGAAAAATACTGATTTGAGAACAGCAACATAATTCTGAGCATACAATTCCTGTGTTAGAACTGCAAATTATTAAAACAGATGGAAAAAAAGTAACTAGAACAGTAATAAAATCTAAGAAAATAAAACACACCGATTTCTCATTGGTTTGTATCATTCACATACAACAGCAAATTTGTGGAGCTGTGTAATTTTTCCGTAAGTATAATTCAAAAGAAAACAATATTATTTCTTACTTAAGTTCTCCTCCACAATATTTTCATTTGTTCAGAGGAAGAAAGAATAGTAAAGGTAATTCATGGTACTCGCCTAGCTGCATTCAAGAGCAGGGATCCATACATGTGTATACAAGTGGAAGGCCACCGTTCTCAAAAGGATTTGATCCGTGGCTCAAGTGGTGGCCTTTTAAACCACACAGAGCACTTGAGATGTGCTGCTGTTCCCTGAATAAATTTCCAAAAAATTGTACTTTTCTCATTCACTAGAATGCATTTAAGGAAGAATTTATTGTTTCTAGGAAAAAACTTGTTGAATTTTAGGATGTCACTCAGTAACAACTGAAAATGCCCCCAAAACTCGAAGAAAATTAATATAATCTTACTGTCCTTCATACATGCGGTCATAATTTAGACAGAAGAATGCAGAGCAAAACTATATTTATGTTGTCTCACTCCAGTATGCTGCAGTGTGCAGCTAAAATAGTACCAGACTTTTTGTTTTGGAGCTGTGGTATTTACTGTGAAAGTAACTGAAGAATGAAATACTTGGTTAGCTTATTTGTAAGTGACAGGTAATTCTTCATTTATACTATAAGAGCAAATATGCCCACATGTATGTATTTCTATGCCTCTAAACACGACAGTGTGACAGTGACTTTTGTAGTCAGCAAGCACATCAGACTGTGATTTCAAATATAACTAATCAGCTGCTCATTCACATGGAGAGCAAGAAAGGATAGTTTTGTTAAATAATGAACAGGATAAATGTAATGAAGATATCTGAACAATAGGGCAGAATTTCAAGGTCTCATCTGGAAATATACTATACTAGATCTCATTACATTTAGATATAATTTTCAATACATGAATTTTCAATGTCCTTCAAGAGCAGGGAAAGCTTCAATTTAAGGCACTTGGTTTAGAAAGTATTTTAAATACTACCAAGAAGAGAATTTTCTTCCTGTCTGATAATGATCTTTAGGCTCCAGAATCAAAATCATTATGTATTTTTGCAACCATAAAGCCATCTCAGAGTGCCTCATCCTTCACAAATGCAAGTTAAACTTCACTGATGATTAAATTTGAATGAAAGGAGATCACTAATTTTTAACAAACTTTATGGACATCTGTCTTTATTGTGAGGCCTACAGAAATGGAATGTCTTAATACATCAATTAGCTCTATATAGAAATACTATAATATGGGAGAAGTTGGCAGCAGGAAGAAGAAAAGTGTGTTCTCCACTCAACAGAGCTCCTGTAACAAGGAGAGGAACAAAATGATAAGACTGCTTTTCTTTCAAATGAGACAAATAGTTGCAAGGAAGAGATTCCCTCTACAAACAATATACCTCACCTTAAGATATTGTTCAGTAGGTGCTTACAGCCTCATGTTATCAAAGCAATACACTATGCTCAGGTGTATGTGTGGCCCCATGGCTGTTGATACCATCTCACAGGCTTTCCTAAAAGTGAGTTCAGAAAATACGATCCTTTGACAGATGCATTCTTAGGAGATAAGCTAGTCAAGGTACTGCAAGCTCAAAGACTAGCTCCAGAAACCATTACCATCAACTAAAAAAGAGCATGAAAATCAACACTTACACAACACTGCACTGTGCTGCTGCTGATGTGGTGGGACACCAAGTACAATCTCCTTTCTGGCCACGTGCTCTGCTCCTGGCCCTGAAAGTGTCCTGGGTGCCACCTTTGCAGTAAAACTAGAGTGGGAAGCTCAGAGCCAGTTCTGGTCTAAATAGGAAGCTAGCTCATTAGGGCAGCTTGTGAGAAACAATTTACAAAGTTTAAGGTCAGAAGGGACCATTAGATCATGTAGTTTGCTCTCCCATACAACACAGATCATTATATTTCATCCAATTATGTCTACATTGTACTCCATTAGCTTTGTTTTATTTATATGTGTTTTCCTGGAAGGTGGTTAGACTTGAAGCCAGGTCAGCAAGAGGCAAGGTGGGTACACACTGCTTCCCCTTCAAGTGTGTCTAATGGCTGATCACTTCTGGATCAAGTAAGGAAAGGTGTGCCCTCAGTGTTTATCTAAATATATTGGACCGCTCCAGATGCTGTCTTTATTGTGCCTTCCACTGAATTAAAGATCCTGCAAGTATTACCCATTTTCTTTCCAAGACTAGATTATTTCCTGTTTATTCTCTTCAGTTCTTACTTGATAAGATAAGCTTAATTTCTTACATTTCTGTTTGAAAAATGCTCTGCTTGTTTCAGGCTTACTACCAGCTTTGTGTTTCTTCTGTGTTGTCTTTTTTTTTTTTTTTTTCCAGCATCGTTTTCCAATTGTGCAAGATTCTCCTAGTAGTCAGCCTTGTACTGTACAGGGAGGTAATATTACCTTTATCTCCATTCCTATTCACTTCTTCATTGTTCATACACTCAATGCTCTTATTAACTTTGTTATCACATCAGCAGAATATCTCATGTTGAATTGCTTTATGCATTATGTCCCCTAGTGCCCATTCAGGGCCATTTAGTCAAAGGATACATTTCCACATACTCTCAGGACTGCTTGCCTTCTTTCCTCCCAAGCACACAATCTGGCACTTAGGATACATTTTGTTTAATTGCCCCTTGGCCTTTCTATATAGAATTTTTTTTTTCCTTCTTCCTGATGATCTTCAGAGGTCCCTTTCAACCCCTCCAGTTCTGTGATTCTATGATTCTTCTTCAATCATTTCAGTTCTTTCCCTGGTGAGCAAATCGCCAAACTCTAAAGCACCCTCCTGTAACCAGATTGTTTTGCCACCAGAAAATCATATTAAAAATGGAAGTGCTACTCTGAGTTGCCTAATCCAAGGTCTTTTTGTGTTCTTGGTCTTGATGACTTCAAACATTTGCAGCTCAAAAATATGATTGGACACAAAATTTAATATTTTTTACAGTACCTCCATTCTTAGTTTTGAATCATCTTGGTCCATGAGATCACATTTTTCAAGATTTTTTTTCTCATTAAGACTGAAGACATTGTAAGAAGAAAAGGAAGACAATTACTTCTTCAAGTTAGAATTTCAGATAATAAAATGAAACAGCTACTCTGTTGAAGTGGAGACCTTGACAGACTCACAAAACTTAGCAGAAGCAAGAAGTTACTGAAAAGCTTTCTCTAAAAAGTTGCCATTTTGTTCAAATAAAGTTAGCAAGGCCAACGTGGTTAACAAGCAGTTAACTGGAACTAGGAACTGTGGGATTTCTTTGTTCATGTCAGTCTGTTCATCCTTAACATAAGGTCAGTGCTATGATCCTTTTGTAAAGCTGCAGCAATCTCTTGTGAAAACAAGTGTTGCTGTGACTTGCATTTATACCAGTAACAAAGTGGAATTAGCAATCTAAGTCCACATTGTGCCTTCCTGTTATAAACCTTATTTTACTGAAATGCATTTGTTTATCTGCCTTTGTTCCATGGAGGTATACTTCAGCTTTTTAAAGTATTTTTGGAAGAAAATAATAGACAATGTGCCCTGAAGCGGAGAAGATCCTATGGTTCATAAATCAAGAGGACACTTTAGCCTTCATTATGGAAAACACAGGGTGAGTTTCTGGCTTCATTGGAGCCACTGGAAAAACTCCCATTGATTTCACAAGGTCATGGTTATTCTTTGCTTTCTAATGTGCTGGAGAGATCAGCCTGTGCCCAGGTTGTAGTCTCACCTCGGTTCACTTCGTACAACAATAGATAAACTAAAACACATCCAAATAATTGTCATCTTCTTATAACCTTCAGAGTCTCTCTTAGGGCTAGAGAGCCACCATAGTTGGCAATAAATCCTGATGTTTAGCTAACAAGATAACAAGCAGCAGGGCAGCACTTCTTGAACACTTCCACTTCCTGGTCTCCTTCACACAAATGTCCTTTCCTCACTCCCACAGCACTTCCCTCTTGAGTCCCTAGATCAAGTAAGGACAGCCTGCTTTCTGCCCCATTGTGCAGGTGAACAAATTTGCTATGTCACCAATAGAATCTTTCCACAGTGTATTACTTAGAGGACACATCTAAGGATGGAGTGACTGCTGTCAATTGGCTAGATGTACTTAAAAAATGCTGCTATCCATGCTCATAACTTTGTATATCCTGCGGGTACGCCCATGTCTTGAAAACAGGTTGTTCTTGTAAGGTTTCTCACACTAAGAAAAGGTTTTGTTTTGTTTTGTTTTGTTTTGTTTTGTTTTGATTTGATTTGATTTGTTTTGCTTTGCTTTGCTTTGTCTTGCCTTGTTTTGTTTTTAAGGAGCAAGAATGAAATCTTGTCATGATTGTACACATAACATGTTTGGTGATCAGTTAAGACAAACGCTCTAACAGGTAGACATGTCTGGAGGATGTAGAAGATTTAGAAGCTGATATCTCATTTCTAGACACAGAGAAGTACTGGGTGGGGAATAGGCTGCAAGGGAGCAGTGCTGCCTTCAGTAGTGATCCAGATTCCCTGAAGACTTCTTCTGGGCTTGTTGCTTGACAGTTCACTCCTTGGTGCTTGTCATTGCCTTCCAACAGTGGCCTGGTGAAGAGAAATTCCAAGAGAGTAATGAACTCTGTGTCTGGATAATCCTTTTCTTCTATTAATCCAAAAAGCTCCATAACAAACAAACAAACAATCCAGACCAAACCAAGCCAAAACAAAAACTTACACACTAAACACACAATGGAAAACAACAACAAAAGAAAAGAAATAAACAAAACCAGGAAAAGACTGTCAACTGGCACTGGCTGACATTTCGCTTGCATTTTTATATGCCACTCTCACAAAGATGGTAAAGAGAAAGCACTGGTGGTCTTCTCTTTCAGAGCTGGGGATTAAACAGCATACTTGGACACAGGAGACCTGGCCTCAGTTCCTGCCTTGATGACATTCAGAGCTTGGACTTGAACCAAGTGCAAAGCCTATAAAATTCTTAGTCTGCACACAGTCTGTGACTTCTTGTGATTTATAAATCCAAACCCAAAGCAAGGTATTTTTTTTCTTCCAGAAAATTTCTCCATTTTCTTTGCCTTCAGCCAACATTACTCAAGAGAATAGACTGAATTTCATGAGCCACTTTGGCCTACCCAACAGTTAATCTGTGCCATGCTATGTGAAGCAGACCAGCAGCCAAATCTCCAGTTGGTATCAATCACAGACCCCCTGTCTAAGTCAACAGCCAATGGGAGTAGACATCAACTCAGTGTACAAGTGGACTGGTTCCTTTTTTTCCCTAGAGCTATTCATACATGCTGAGTGGGTACCACAAGGAAAAATAAACACTCCTCCAATTTTACTTTTCTGTGTGTAGTAGCTCTTTGCAGAAAAGTATAAAGGCAGGCCAGGCACAGACTTTTAGTTCTATCATCCAAACTGAAGTGTGAGCTCTTTCTTTTTCCTGGCTGTATTTAAATGTTAAGAGAGGACAGAGACAGATCCTAAATTGATCCAAGCTGCACATATCTTGTTGCAGCTGTAAGGGTCTCCTGGGACTTTTCCAGCAGCCCTAATCTACATGAGTGTGGGGCGAGGGCTGTCTACAGGATAGTTTCACTTGCACTTACTAAGGGTTGCTCAAAGTTCAACTCTCTATAAACATTTGGGTAAGGCATATATGTATACATGTTGCTTACAGTGACTTTCTGTAGGTAATTCTGTGCTTCAACAAGTAACCTTAATGGGGTTGTTGAGGGCTTACTCATTGTGTATATCATGTACACTAATTATCTAATAGTTTTTGATGTGAAATTGATCATGAAAAAGCAATTTTTCCAGGGTATGGCTCTTTATGGAGAGCACATAAGGACCTATTCTGCAAATATACCATTGTCTGATTTGTCTATTATCTAAACCAGCTTTACTCTTTGGATAATTTTTAAAATCTTAATGTTGCTGCTTGACTGTTGTCATTTGATGGCTACTTGGGAAAGCAGGAATTAAGCATGCAAATTCACTGAGCTGCTGGAGTCCTCTGATAGGACCTAATCTAAGTCTCTGTCCTCAGGTGGCTTGTCTTCCACTTCCCATTACACCATTTCCAGCAGAGCAAATCCTCCTCACCTACTCCTAGGCAAACAAGGAGGTCCCCTCCCTTTCCTTCCCCTCCTTTTCCTTCCCCTAGCCTAGCCTAGCCTACCCTAACCTAACCTACCCTACCCTTCCCTCACATAGGATATGTTACAGAGGTTGATGCCATACCAGTATTACACAAGAGGACAGATTGTTTCTGTAAAGAGAAAATCAAGAGGCAGTGAAAGAGAAAATGAAGAGGCTGAGGGAGCTGGGCTTGTTCAGTCTGGGGAAAAGAAGGCCATGGGGGGGCGTCACTGTAGCCTTCCAGTACATAAAGGGAGCCTACAAACAGGAAGAGAATCAACTCTTTGAAAGGGTTGATAACTGCAGGACAAGGGGAAATGGCTTTAAGTTGAGAGAGGGGAGATTTAGGTTGGATGTCAGGGGGAAATTCTTTACAGAGAGAGTGGTGAGGTGCTGGAACAGGCTGCCCAGAGAGGTTGTGGATGCCCCATCCTTGAAAGTGTTCAAGGCCAGATTGTATGGGGCCCTGGGCAGCCTAGTCTAGTATTAAATGGGGAGGTTGGTGGCCCTGCCTGTGGCAGGAGGGTTGGAGATTCATGATCCTTGGGGTCCTTTCCAACCTGGGCCATTCTGTGATTCTATGATTTTTGCTTGTCGATTTCTTGGAGTGTTTTCCCACTGGTGGTGTTTTTTTTCAACTCAAGATGAAGAAGGATGGGCTCCTGCTTGCTGAATCTGTATGTATTCATGAAGCAGTGATTTGGACTTCAGGATCATTGAAAATGGGATATGCACATTGAAAGTGGGACATGTACACGCACACATACACACGCACAAGATGCATCTGTGTCTGAAAAAAAAAAAGTGTGTCGTGTTAGACAGGTGTACTGATAAACAGGGACAACAAAATCTATCTGAAAATTTAGGTAATCTCTTGTGCCATCACTTGTCTTCATCTCCATCTTACTCCAGACACAAAGATTTCTCCAACTCCAGAAAGAGAAATGAGGTTTCTGTAGGAATATGGAGGATATAAATGTGAGAACATAAATATTGTTTAAAAGAAATAAAAACTGTTTCTAAGAGAAAACTGAGTGTATCACTGACTTTCAGGTAACAAACATATCCTGTTTGCTTAAACTTTGATGTGTACATAAGCCCACATATACAGTGCATGATTAGACTCCTCTTTCTTGCTGAACACAAAAGGACTGAGCATGAACAGAGAATACAAACTAATTATCCAGACCACTGGTATCCAAGATACAGTCTATGAAGATTAATGTTTGCATTTTTCCTTAGAGTGAGAGAGAGTGGCCTTAAATAAATTGGACTGAATTGCAGTAATGGACAATAAGAATAAATCAGTTTCCTATTTCATTTCCAGCCCTATTATATAATCTCTAGCTATCTGAGGTGGTTTCTACAGCTGACAGAATATGATGATTACCTCTGACTATGTACTGAAGTTGACAATCTCTTCAACATGACAGTAAAGGTTGTTATTTTTTAATTGCAACACCAATTGCTTTTGCTCTCTTAAACTCCTGCCCTGCCTTTCATCAGGAAGTCCAGTCATGGGAGCTGAAAGGACAATACTTGAAAAAGATTCTCTATATTTCCTATGACAATTTTTACTCCTGGAAATAACTTGGTTGCTCCTATGGGGTATTGCGGGACCTGAAAGAAGTGTGCACTTGTTTCAGTGGTTTTTCAAGGAAGACTAGCAGGAGAGATGAGGGGTTTCCCAGAGCTGACACTGGCCCACAGGCACAGGGCAGACAGCACCATTCCAAGTATCTCCCATCCACTCTTACTGTGAGACAGCAAAATTATTACAGCCCAGGCCGTGAATCAGCAAAATAACAAAATTTCTCAGGATTTGAAAGAATCGCAATATATGCAAAGTTGGAAGGGATCCATGAGGACTACTGAGTCCAACCCCTGGGTCCACACAGAACCACTCAAAATTGTAACCCTACATCTGAGAGCGCTCTCCAGACACTCAACTGCAACAGCTTGGGTGCCACAGCCCTGGGCAGCCTGTCCCATGCCGACAGCCCTGTGGTGTAGAACTGTCCCCAACCCCCATCTGCCCTCCCCCACACAGCTCCATGCCGTTCCCTCGGCCCTGCCGCTGTCACACAGAGCAGAGCTCAGCGCTGCTCCTCCGCTCCCTGTGAGGAGCTGCAGCCGCCATCAGGCCTGCCCTCAGCCTGCCCTGCTATGGGCTGAACGCACCCAGGGACCTCAGCTGATCCTCACACACCTTGACCTCAGACCCTTTAGCATCTTTACCATCTCTTTATCATCTCTTTGGACACTCTCTGCAGCTTTTTTGATATCCCTCTTTTGTAGTAACACCCAAAGCTGCAGCCAGTGCTGGAGGTGAGGCCACACAGCACAGAGCAGAGCAGGACAGTCTCTCCCATCACCCACTGGCAATGCTGGGCCTGGTGTAGCCCAGAGTATGGCTGGCTCTTCATTAGTCATAACCACTTTTAATAGCCCAGTCTTTTCTGTGTATGAAATTCAGATTCAGGCAACTGCTTAAAACTTGCAGATTTTCTTTCATAAAAGAAAAAATGACCAAAAAAAAAAAAAAAAAAAAAAAGAAAAAAAAAAAAAAAAAAAAAAAAGAAAAGAAAAGAAAAGAAAAGAAAAGAAAAGAAAAGAAAAGAAAAAGAAAATCAAAGCTGTGACAAATAGTCACAAGAATAAGTAGGAGCTGAATTTTCAAAACGTCACTATAAACAAAGCCCCCACACTCAAGTGTTGTTATCTTTTGGATGTTGTTTTTGCTCTTCTGTATACAAATAAGATTTGACCGTGACCGAGCTGTCCTAACGTTAAGAACTCCCAGCTGTTGCAAAAACAGTACATGCAGCTGTTAATGTATTGGCTCCCCGCAGCCAAGCAGGAGTGCAAGACAGTGAGTCTGGTTGAGCAGGAGGCATTTTCCCATTCACCAATAGCCAGAGAGGATTTGGAAACTGCATGAATTTATTGGGCAACCTAATCCTGAGATAAAGAATGCAAAAGATGTGACCTATGTCACACACAATCCAGCTGGAAGCTAGTACAAAGATTTCTGGATGTGTTATTGAATCTACAGGGCAATGTCTGCAGATGATACACAGAGTGCTTCCCAAAATGAAAACACTTTAAAACATGGGCACTTTTTTAATTTCTTGATCTGGGACTTTTCAAGGAGTCTGTGGGAGTCTAGCTTTGTGTTTGCATATGTATACACATGGTCTCATACATAAAGAGATGTTAGAGCTATTTTGCAAGCACTTTGTCCCAAGCATTTGTTGATTTTAGTAACAGGCAAATAAAAATAAACTTCAATTTTATATCTCTCATATGGATCTGTCACTCCATCAGAGAAGGCAGAGAAGATTTTTGTGTATTGGAGTGTTCACTAAGTTTGGGCCTCTGAGACCTCTGTGTGCTATGCAGGAGTCCTGAACAAGGATGAATAATAGATGTTTGGTCAGATAGTCAGGTGCAACAATTGACAACTTTTATTTCTTGTCCTCAGGACTAATGCAAGTAGCATTAACATGTGAGACAACAAGGAATTTTCTCACTTTGCCAGACAAATTTATGATTGTTTGCCAGCTGTAAAAAGAAACAAATTAATTGAAGTTCAGTCAGTCAGTATTGTCTTAGTTTATTTTTCAGGAGGAACGTTTGGCCTTAGGTTTGAGAGAATTAAGAAACTAACCAATCTGGTGGATGCTAGAAGACTTACTAACTCTTCACTGGCTGACAGAGTGCTTCCATAGACTCTTACATACATTTTACAGATTTGTCCTGCTGTCTTCCCTTGTGTTCCAAGAATATCTAACCCTAAAGTAAGAAAACATAATCTTAACATCAAATTATTAAAGTATGAGATTGTGCAGCCATTACTGAGTACTTGTTAATTGTTTCTTGTGACAGAAATATTTTCACTTTCCTTGAAAGCTCAAAAATATTTCAAGTACAGGCAGAAATGTACAAAATCTATGTATCTTGCATTTGTCTAAAAATGTAGCAATAAATATTTTGTACAGCAGTATCCTTCTAGACTTCTGGTTTTGGTAGCATCGGGTAAGCTTTAAGGTTTTATTCTCTGCTTTGTTTTACCTCTTTATTGTTATGAAGAAATAATGGAATAATACTGAGGATAAATAAATCATTCTCACTTGTCTTTCTTTCAGTTCTACCAAATGCACTGGCTTTTAATCATAAACTCACTTGTCTCAGATCATCCACTTCTGTAGAAAGTAGGTGCATAAAATACCACATGGATTCGTAGTTCAAAAGCATTTTAATTGCTGCACTGTGTATTCTAGGTGATTAAACAAAGATTTCATTACACTAGGTGCTCAGCAGCACATGATGAACTTTTTTACCAACCCTGTAGAAATTTTGCTAAGACGATCTTTAAAACTCTATGTATAGTAAAATACAGTGCTACCTGTTTTCACTGATAACCACCTTCAGTGTGGAATATGTCTGATTTCTGATTTTTGGTTTGCACTTTTCTCTTTGAATTCCATAACTGAATTTAATCTGTTGTTTTTTGTTTTTTGTTTTTTTTTTTCTCTCCAATGTTGTCACAAGGTCACTATTACATGAGGCTGAGTGGTATGCTTCAGAAAAAGAAGTGTAAAGCAATTCTACTGTGCCTGCTTCTTGAGCATATTAATGTGTCCCCAGCCTGTCCCCAGCTTGAGGTAAATATATAACTTTATAAAATTTATTCATACTCATCTTCTCCTAAGTTTCCAGAAATAAGTGTTCCCTGCTTAACTGAAATGGTAGTTCCCTTCATTAAAAGCAAAAGTCTTGCTTTGATCTTCCACTGCTTGAGCATAATTGAGTCTAGACAACCTTCCAACTAGCTTGTCCAATTTGTAAATGGTCAAAGAAGGTACGTGCTAAATGTTTTTGAGGATAAATAGACCAATATTTAAAAAGTACTAAGAGCCCTTTCACTCAATATATACCCAGAACTCTGTACTATTTCCAATTATCCTGCTGTTCTTCAAACCTAGAAACAACAAATGAATAAACAGATGTCAACTTCTATTGAAGGCTACTTACTAAATGTTAGCTGCTCTTACTTATTGGAAACCCTTTCAGAATGATTTCCTTTTCTTTCTGTTACCATGACAATATTTGGCCTAATCCCATGGCTTTTTTTTTTTTTTTTTTTTTTTTTCCACATCTAAGAACACTATGTAGGCAAGTGGAATTATCATTAAAATGAATCCTATTCACAACTTATAATGAATGTCTTCACTGCGTCCCTGTTTGTAAGTGTTATGTTATGTTCCTTATATGATACCTTCAGGAAAGGCAGTATGGAAAATACAAACCCTGGCTTTCTTTGATTTTAAGTGGCTGATTGTTCTTTCTTTGTAGCAGACCATACATCACGTTGCTATGAAGATACTTTCTTCTTGTGGTAAGAATGTTCTGTAGTCCTACAATGGAACAAAGTTACCCTGCCACACTTTTGTGAATATGTAAAAATAAGCTTCCAAATTAGTAAAACTATCCAACATGTATTATACCAAAAATAAAATAAAATAAAACAAATTATGATGGAATTTATTCTTCAAAGATCTCTAGAATTGGAAGTGCAGTAATTTGTTAGTTTGTGGCACATAGATCTCTTGCTATTCTATCCATAAGTACCTTTTTTTCAACTCCCTTCCACTCCCCATCTTCAGTCCCCAATAGACTGTGTTGTAATCAATTAAAAATATTTCATAAAACCTTATGCAATAAAGCACTTAATGTAGGAAAGAGATATGTGCACTGAGTGGAATGTCAGTAGGAAGTACATTTTTCTCAGTTTTCCTTTTGTATGCTAGCAAAAAAAATCAATTACATTATTTAGGATCATTTATGTGGAAATCATTAGTGTGGCTGTCTAGCAAAGTACTGGTCTGTGGTACAATCCACATAAGCTTATTTTATAAGACACATGTAAAGCTATTTTAATATATTTTCTACTGGGGTTACAGGTTTGACTGCTAACGGTAACAATGTTAATATAATGCATTTAGACTTCTGTAAACCATTTGATCTGATACCACATTACATTTTGATTAAGAAATTAGAACAGTACAAAATCAACATGGCCCACATTAAGTGGATTAAAAGCTGGCTATACAATTTATTAATGACTTGGAAGAAGAATGAAAATCTTTACCAACAGAGACAATAAGTGACACCAACATTGTTGAGAACCAAATAATGCAGGGGGGAATCAATTTTTGAACTTGCCCATCCAAACAAATATATTTTAGCAGAGCCAAATTCATAGTCACAAAACCAAGATTCAGCTCATGCCTGCAGAACTGGGGACTGACTGAGGGAAAACTGTGAATCTGGAAGTTTTAGCTGACACAGTAGACAAATAATTCAACCTTTGTGTTCAGCTCCTTTTAAATTCCTCGTGGATCCAGCTCTGGAAAGAATCAAAGATGAGCTGATGGTGTGATCAAAAACAACAGAAATATACATTAGAAAAACAGCTCAAAGATCATCACCTATTTACCGGTTTGAAAAGAAAGCTAAAGGTTGCATACTACAAAACGTAGGAGACTGCCTACACAAGTCAATCATTTGATGTGTTTGACAGTTTGGAGAAGAGTACACAACTCAGTGCCTGGAATCTAGAACTGGCCAAGCCAATGTTAAAAATTAAATGGAGAATTAGTGCACTATAATCAACACCACCAAAAGAATCCATAAAAGAGTGTAGTATATTCTTGAGTACTCTTAAACAAAAATGTTAAAATAGTGCTGAGATATGCTTCAACATGTTAAACTGTAGTCCAAACAAGATCTGACTCAAGAAAGTCCTCTGATTTACATGACACAGGTCAGAGACTAAAATAATAACAAGGTATAATTTTGACTATTTACCACATGTAAAAGAAAATCTATGAAATTTGCATTACTAGCAATAAAAATTAATAATAATAATAAAATTAACTTGGTGCTAAGTTTGTTCATAAACTTGAATGATGCCTGTGAATGTAGGACGTAAAGAACTTAGATCTTGAAGCTCTTGGGTGAATGACAGACTTCACTTTTTCCCTGTGCTCAAGACACACAGTAGTATATCAGATATGGCAGATTTCCTCCCCTGTAAGGTAGGAACTGTAAGCCAGATATCTCATATCTGGGATAGATGACATTCAGCACCTATTCTTAGGCACCTTTTCTCTCCAGATCTCTTAAAAGACAGGCTTTCCTTTGAAACACAGGTGTTTGGAGCAGAGGAAATGGAACAGAATATGCTCTCAAACACTGCATTTACTGCTTCCTCTTTATGCAAGAGACTCCTGGTGAGTTGTTGAGAGGCTTCTTAACTGCTTTTCATTTTATCTGAAAAAGTAACTGATGGGATACATTATGATTACTCAGGTTTGTTAAATACTGTGCTTTCCACTTCCTCTAATAAAGTAGATGCTTTTTTCTGATTTTATCGTTAGCTGATTTCAAATAAGTGTCCCAAATGTTACACTACTGCTCAGTTAATTATTTCAACTTAAAGGAGAGTATTGCAGAGAACTGCCAGAGTTGCAGCTGTTTCTCTCTCTGTGTTACAAAGGTGGTACTCTGTATGATGTGTTTTCCAGAAATGCTGCTTTCTATGTTGTTTGCCTGAGACCAATATTGTGGCTTATGAGCGAAGGAAAGGTTATTTTCAGGTCATTTGGGTGAATAATATGCTGATACTTCATACACAATTTTTGTTCTCCTTCACAATCTTCAGCTAGTTCATAGCCCTTTTCTGTATGTCTAATGTCAAAGATATGAACCCCAGTGGAATAGTTTGTCTTAACATATGCATGCGTCTGTATGTAGGTACATCCAAAAATGTTAAAATATTTTCCAAAAATATTGTTCTCTTTGGGAGAACATGGAGAGGCAGGTGTCTTGGGAAGGTGCCCTTACAGCTTCCTGTAATCCCTTTCCAGCCACTTTATTTCATTGTTCTCCAAGTCCTTTTGAAACAGACCAACCATCTCATAGTGCTATGGTGCAGGACATCACCCCGATAGCTGTTTAAGGTGGAACCCTTCACACCTGCTGCACCGTTTGTTGACTTAGCTGGCTCCACTTTATCAAGAGAGCAGATCTTTTCCTTCCTTTTTTTTTTTTTTTCATTGGTTAGCAATGTAAAAACAGGTTTTCTACAAGAAATATCCTGTTGAGGAAGACAAATGGGCTTTCATATTATATCCTGAATATAAGAGTGAATGCAATTTTGTAAGGTTATTCTGATACTACTGTTACAATGCTGATCATTGTGTTGAAGAGAATAACAATCTAGTATATGCCTCACTCTTTTGCAGTACTAAAGCAGTGCTAGATAATAAGCATGGGAGGAAGATCACCTCACTAAAAAGGTGAATGAGTATTCAGTAAATGAAGTTCCTAAATAAAACAAGAATGTTGTGGAAAGAGACCTCTCTTCCCACCATACTTTCTTGGAGTGGTATTCAGTTGTCTGGTGTGAAATACATTTGCAGAGGCCCAAGACATAATACTTCATTATATGCCCAATGTATTATATTAGCAGTCCAACTGACATGCAGGAAGCTATTCATGTTCAACATCTGACCACTGATTAAACTATATTTGCTGTATCAGAACCAACTGTATTTCCTACAACAAGTTCACCTCTGGACTCAGCTATAATGCTAGAAAAAGTGGTATTTCCATGTTTTGTGGTAACAGTAAGAAGGAGATGTGCAAGGAAGAAGAGGATCAGAGGAAATATCGGTGATAAAACATAGCCTGGTTGACTATTTCTTGTTTGGTCTTTGAGATACAGAGCAAATAGCTACTGTATGAAAATTGACCCACAAAAAACAGCAAAAGGCTTAGCAACCATTTCACTTCTACTTCACTATGTGCAGATTATATACATCTAGAATAGAAGGCTCTCCTGTACTTTTATTCTATGGTTACAATAAAAAAGTAGTCAAAGGAAGAGAGAGGAATGGTGTGGGAGAGGTAAAGAGGGGAGGGCACACAGAGAATGTTAGGAAAACATTTTCTTTACAGTTAAGTGGAATAGCATAGATGGAGCTATGTGTCTTCTGTTGTCATTAAAACTGCAACTTCCATATGAATGTTGGTCCTGACAAGGATTACCATAGTGGAAGTTACTAACACACCTTTAAAATCAAAAGCAGCAAGACAATGAAGCAGATCAGGCAATCCATCCATCACAAAAGCTCATTGCTTATTAACTAAGGAACTGTCTCTACAAAGATTCATATCTTTGCTTATCTTCAGTTGTAGGTTAGAAACAACCACCTTCAGAGAAAATGTAATAGTCTCACTATCGCAGAATCACAGAATCACCGAGGTTGGAAACACTTTCAAGATCATCCAGTCCAACCATCCACTCATCACTGATAGTACTCGCTAGACCATGTCCCTCAACACAAAATCAAACGTTCCTTGAACGTATCATTCAAACTATCTGGTACTGGAAAAAAGAAACAAGCTGATACATTCAGTGCCTGGGCTGTAATAACTTCTCCTTGATCAGATGGAAAGACCTCAAAGGCACAGTCTTTCCTCAATCTCAACTAAGACTTGAGATCTTAGATTGTGTTTCATTCCTGCATGCCTTCAACCTCCAATGATTTGCCTGATCTATGCCCCCTGGTTTCCATGGGCTTAAACTGTCCAAAGTCGTCATTTAAGTCTTCACATATGACAGTTTAGAGAAGGAATATTTCTAAAGGAGAACACAAGTTACAGAAGGTAAGATTTTGACATCATGTGACTAACAGGAACTCATGCCTCTAAGTACCAAAACTTCTACATTTCATGCATTAATTATTGAAATAGACATTAAGAATACATGTCCTTGGAGTCCTCCTTGTGGCTTCCAAAACATTACTGAAGTATTGGACTTTTCTCCTGAAAGGATTCAAGCAGATGGATATTGCTGTGCAGGATCAGCTCTGAATTTTTGAGTCACTGCATACAGGAGGATGATTAGTTCATGCTGGTGGTGGCATCCTAAGAAAATAGCCAGTTCTGTGAATGAGTGTGAAAAGTTCCTGCTGCCCTCATGAGCTGCCAATTGGGTACAGATTTGAATGGATCAAAAGATACTGCCAGGAAATCAAGTGTTTAGAACTGTTCCTTCAGGTTTTTGTTTCCCTTCAGAGAAACGTGAGTGTTCTTGGTGAAGAGAAACAAAAGATTGAGGCTGAGAACTTCTAGCAGTTTTCATTGAATCGTATTTAGAACAAGAAAGCTATTCCCTCACAGCATTGACAATAGCTATTTAATCTAATTGTTGTAGACTTCAGCAATTTCTAGCTTAAAGTACATTAATTGACATTCAAGCTACATCACTTTACTTTCTCTCCCATGTCCAATAAGAAAATATATGGGAAAAAAAAAGATAACTTTGATACGTCTGCTGGCATCGGAAAAGTTGGCCTCAAAGCTTGAAAGGAACTTAGGGGAACTCACAGCATGTAACTTGAATATTGCTGTGCTTATATTGCTGTCTCTGGTTATGTGAAATATTAGGGTTGGAATTAGGTCTGCCAGAAAAATGAAGATTTTGAATGTCCAAAATCATTGTTGAATTTGTGTTTAGTTTGTCAAGTAGTTCACACTGAAAGAGAAGGTATCTTTTGGGGAACACAGTGTTTTGATATTTTCAGACTGAGAAGTTTCAATTTTTTACTCTATAACAACATTGTGTGTCAAAACTTATCATTCAGAGACACGTAAAAAGCATTCAAGTACCCAGAAATGAGCTAAACAGTTTGTTTCAGGTCAAACAAAAGTCCTTACTCGATCCACTATCTTTTTGCTCGAAATATCACTTATTTACATGGTGTTGTTACTCCTGCAGGCAATAGGCAGCCAGCTGGTTCCCTGACAAGCACAGAGGAATGTGACTAGGGAAACTTTCATTGCCTTAGGATAATGCTGGGGGAAACCTGGATAGCTTTTGTGACAGCAACATAGAGATGTGAAGGCAGGATGAGAACTGCAGAAAGACTTATACCAGATCCATGACATTATTGTTTTACACTGGGATGTTCCAGTGCCTATCCATAAAAATGGTGATGAGACTTGAAGTAGTACTGGGAAGACCTTTTGCAAACCTAGCCTGCCTGAGAAAGAAGAAAGTCTGCAGCCAGGATTTTTCATCCTCTTTTTTAATGTGAGCAATTTTGTTCCCACAAAGGAGAAAGAAGACAGTGTTTTCCTTTTGAGCTGTCCTTATTGCTAGTATTATGTCCTGATAAATGAAACAACATAGCATCATACACAAATGCAGTACAGTGAAACAAACAAACAAACAAAAAACTGAACAAATGGAGCCTGAGCTCTTCAGATTACATAGGTAGGGTGAAATTAAGATTTCAGATTAACTATCTGTGCTTGCCTTGACCTTTATTCAATACAGGCTACTTTCTAAAAACTGTGTTTTTATGTTACACGTGATGGTTACCAAAATAACAGAAGTACACTGTAAGACATTAAGAGTACAATACATCTCCTATTTGATAAGATCAAGCAGGTTTTAGAAAAACAAATTACATGACATATCATGTACCTTACCTTCAAGGGAAATCTGGGGCACATTTTTTTAGACTAAAACATTAATATCCTGCTCTGCAAAGCAGAGCATAACAGTCATTTTGATACAATAGTAACACATCATTTGTGGCTAATTTGCCCTTGTAGACAGAAGCTGTTTTAAAGAATGATCATTTTCTACCAATAAATATCACTGCCTTGCTATTTGGCTTTGTCTGAAGAAAGTTTACTTGCACAGTTGATCTGAATAGCTGCTATATGCTGAATGCTTTTTTAAATTTTCTCTTTCAAAATACTACTTCTTCACAATTTAGATATATCTTTCATGGGTATATGAGTTAGATACTGACAAAGCTGACTAGAATGAGAACAGATGCTAGACAAGTTTTCTCTGACTTTTTCAGTTTTTTGTCAGTCTTTTTTCCCTTGGGATTTTCTGATTAAGGACTGTAGCTCCTTCCAAGACATGCTTTTGGGATGTGACTTGTCCTTTTGTAAGAATAAGCTAACTCCCTAGACTTGCTTCACTTGTAAATTCTGACTGCATTTATAACCCTCAAAGGATTTATTCTGCTTACTTCCATGCCCATCATACACTTCTAGGAGACAGCACTAACTGAGTTGGCACTTGAACCATACTGAGTGCGGGAAATAGGAGTACTGGAATGGCACGTGAAGCAAATTAAATCTCTGTAGCACTGGAAGGTCAATCAGCCAAATGATCTTTCAAAGCATCTAACAGAAGAGTCCCTATAGCTTCCTGGCATGCACTTCCCTGCTTCTAATTCCTATGTGAATGTAAGCAGGGCCTTGAGCCCAGGAGGTGTGGAGTAAATCTACAAAGTGCTCCTCAGGTTGGGGAGGGTCTCTGCATTCACTGCAAGTCATGCAGAACTGAACACAGCAGTACAGTGAAGATAGACGTGTGTAGCAGGGCTTGCCCTCACCATTTGTTATAAAGTGCATAATCCACTGCTAAATTGTTATGAGAACCTCCTCCCCATTCCCTTTTGTATGCAGCCACCTTGTAGGCTTGAAGCTTGCTGTGCTAGGCACTAAGCAAAGCTGTGGGAAATAAATGCTGTCACAGGAGAAAGGAAAAACTATGTCAGCAGTGTGCAGACTGCTCATACTAATAGGCATGAAGGAACATTTTGGCACTGCCAGAGGTCAGCAATATTCTTCCCTCATGAGTGGGTCTATCCTCTGATGCATGAAGAAGACAGCCCAGGAAGAAGGGAGCTTAGAAACTCCTGTCAATGGAGCATTTCTGGGACCAGAGCAGACAGGTCTTGGGAAAGTTCAGGTAACACAGTAGGGATTTGGACACGGCGGTAACCAGGGCAGCACCTCACAGGTGGATGGGGCAGCATGGATGATGTTGGAGGAGGAGACTCGCCATGAGGGATAGCCAGCTTTGTTTGCTTTCCAAACATGTTATCAGTTAAGGCTATGTAATGCCTCAATGACACTGAATTCTCTCTGAGCTAAGCTGAAGACATGCTGTTCTAATTGTGAGATTCATACTTGCAGCACTTATGGCTATCCCAGGGAATTTCAAAAGCACTTATGGACTCAAAAACCTGTTTTTCAAAAGTTTTTTTTTTCTTATTCTATTTTTCTTTTCTAAGAGATCTGACATGGATAATCCATATCTTATATAGGAAATGGGGAGATCTGCTATTGATTGAAGCAGTTCACCAGGAAGGTGAGAGTAATAGCCATGTAAGAATGAGACCAGTGGGTTTATGCTTTTTCTCATGATATGTTAAACCTTATATATTAAAAATAAAATTGTAACTCAAATGTGAGGTAGACAGTAAATGTATATGCACTGCTGTTTCAGCAGTGTTGAAATCTTACTGCTCAGAAAAGCAAGTGTCCAGCTGCTTCAGATAACTTGAATGCTTTCTATGTCTAAGAAGAAATACACAAATAAAGTCCAGAGCCAAATCTATAAGGAAAGTTATGCATTTCCAAGTGAAATTCTGACATAACAACAGTTTACTGACATCCCTAACCCTGGATGTAATCATCTGGTTTGACAAAAACACCTGATTGCCTGTGAAAGCTTGGAAAACAAATGGTATCTTGGGCTCCATTAGAAGAGGGATGGCCAACAGGGACAGGGAGGTGATTGTCCCTCTGTACTGCTCTTGTGAGGCCCTATCTGAAGTACTGTGTCCAGGTCTGGAGCCCCCAGTACAAGAAAGATAGAGAGCTGTTGGAGAGGGTCCAGAGGAGAGCCACAAAAATGATCAGGGGACTGGAGCACCTCTCTACAAAGACAGGCTGAAAGAGCTGGGCTTCTTCAGTCTGGAGAAAAGGCTGCAGGGTGACCTCATTGCAGCCTTCCAGTACCTAATGGGAGCCTACAAACAGGAGAGGAATCAACTCTTTGAAAGGGTAGATACCTGCTGGACAGGGGGAAAATGGTTTTAAATTGAGGGAGGGAAGATTTAGGTTGGATGTCAGGGGGAAATTCTTGACAGAGAGAGTGGTGAGGTGCTGGAACAGGCTGCCCAGAGAGGTTATGGATGCCCCATCCTTGAAAGTGCTCAAGGCCAGATTGTATGGGGCCCTGGGCAGCCTAGTCTAGTATTAAATGGGGAGGTTGGTGGCCCTGCCTGTGGCAGGAGGGTTGGAGATTCATGATCCTTGAGGTCTCTTCCAACCTGGGCCATTCTGTGATTCTGTGAAATGGCTAACTGGTGGAAGTCTAAAGCAAAGCTTTAAAATTTTTCTGTTTTAAAAAGTTTCATTGGTAGTCCATAGTATCCATTTCCCTGTGTGGCTGGCATATAATGGCATGGTACATTATAGCGTGTAATGCACTTAACCATGACATTTCATTGTCTTAGTCACTATTACACTGTCAAATACATCTTCTTAAAGCTTATCATTACATGCTTGACATTATTTTAATAGCTTTGGCAACCACATTTATAAATAGATCACAGAAAGACAGCAGGGCCTGAGCTGCATTTTTCTGTTACTTCCTGTCTTACTTGAGACTAACTTTCCCCAAAGGTATCAAAATGTATGTACAATACATGAGAAAAAATCCCCCTTCCCATTTGTTTTCACTGTCTGTGTAAGCAGATGGAGATCTCTTTCCAGCAGTGGTCTGAATTACACAACTAGCTCAAGACCCTAGATCAGCAGAAACTGAAGACCTTTTGTTTTCTTTAAGGGTGGTGTTATGAAAACAGGAAGAAATTGGCTAAAAGAACACTATGTCTTTTATATTTGTTAGCTTCCCAGTTCTCATTGAACTGATAAAATGTTCCAGGAACTATGTCCCTCTGGGTGGGTATAAAAATATACTGGGAAGATTCTTTAAAGAATACTACCAGGTGGCTTGAGATCAACTATTTGATTTTGTTTTAGAAAGAGCAGGGTGTAAGAAAAACTGATATGAATGGGAATTCTCCCACTTTCTTTCCTTCCTTTCAAGGCACAATGAATAAATTGCTGCCTCTAAAAAACAGAATATCATTATGTTCATTTATATGAGCTGTGATATTCTAAGAAAATGAGACTTTCTCTGAAAAAAGAGGAAGAAAAAGCCCTACATATGTTTTTTGTACTCATTAATCACAAAACAAGTACTAATAACTTGCATGGAGATAGTGGATATCACTCAGCATATAACATGTAGGAAATGTCCTTGATTCGAACAAAATAAGCAGCAGTCATTTAGTTTTGTTCAGCAAGATTATATGGACTCCATCCCTACAGAACTGCTTATCATTCACAGTAAGAAAATAAGTCAACACTACTCTTGTAAATGATCCTTGGTGCCTACTTACAAATGATTGACTGCGAACATGTTCTCCTGTTAATTTAAACTTCAAAACAAAAAAGAAACTCCCATTACTAAAAAGAATACTTGAGATTCTTAGAAGTATTTCACTAACACGCTAATTCTCATCCTTATTTGATCCCATGCTTAGACAGTTCCTGAATTTCACGCCAAGAACTTTAGGATGATTTGGAAAATTATTTCAACTATACCACATGGCTGATTTAAACCAATTTTTCCTGGTCTCTACTTGTCTCTCATTCAGAGCCAGACAAAAGATTAAAGTGATATTATTGTTTCTGGCATGAAAAAGAAAATTCCAGCTAAGCTGGAGTCTAAAACAACTATTTTAAATATCCTAAACCAAATTGTACTTACTTTGCTTATGTTACACTTTTTTAATATAATGCTGACTTCTATGGAGTTTTTAATTTATGGCATCTATAAAGCAACTACTTACTGTCACCAAAACTTGCTCCAAAGCAGGAAGCAGGCCAAAATATAAAACCATATTTAGATAGAAAAAAACTTAAAGTGGTTCAGTAATTCTTGGTAATTCTGATGCAAATCAAAACAAATTGTACTGAAGCCATCTCTTCAGTACATAGTATATGTACATATATGCATATAATACATACATACAAATACATATGCATAATATACAAATAGAAGTGTAATATATGGAATAATCCAGAAAATGCTAAGAGCTTCAACTGTATTTTTCTGCACTGAGTAATCCCTCAATAGCAGCTGAGGGGAAGACTCAATACTGTGAAGTAGTTTGAGATGTCTCAAGCTAGTTAATGCATTTGCATTAGAAAAAGCAAAGAATTATTGAACTTGTTATTTCACACCTCTGTTCTCAGACACACTACAAATGTGTACCTACTTAATTGCACTACGGCCATCAGGCAGTCAGTATTCTAATACTGACAAGCTGCTTGATACAGAGAGTCTGACTGACTCTTCTGTTACTATTTTCCTTCATGGGTCTGAATTTCTCACATGATCTTCTCACATGAGACTTCTGAGACTTCAAACTCCGTGTGTTTGTGTGTTCATTTGATTTTTTTTTTTTTTTTTTTTTTTTTCCCTGCAGTAACAAATCTAACGCAACAGATCTAGAAATTCAGGGTGGAAAGGGAAGTGACGAAGTGAGTGTTTTCAGTGAAGAGCATCTAGGCTCTTGGTATGCATTTGCAACGTTGCACCAAAAGCAGATTTACAGACAGTTATTTTTTTTACGGTTGGTGCATTTACTCCTATGGGATACCGTCATATTTCATCCTTCGTATACACATGCTGTATATCCTCTGCCAGCTTTCTATGCTGGCACTCTAACAACAAAATACTGATTTAAAATGTCCAAAATTCATTGGAGTAGGATCTTCTGAAATGCTAAACTTATAATTTCTCTTACTTGTTTTCAAGATATTTTCTATGTGCATATCATATTCCTTTTTTATTTTTTGTTTGTTTTTGTTTGTAATCAGAGTAGAGATTTAGACTGTCTTGAAACAATTGTATCTGTAGTTTTGCTGGATCTGTTTTAAAACCATGTTTTTAGAACACACTCTATATAGTGATACACAGCAGGAAAGCCTTACACCACAGAGAGTCTAACAAATTATTTTTCATTTACAAACAGTGTAGGTGATAGAGCACTGGCACAGGTTGGCCAAAAAAGTTGTGGAGTGCCATCCTTGGTAATCTTCAAGAGCAACCTGGACAAGGACCTGTACAACCTGCTCTGGGTGAGAGAGGCTGGAGAAGGGAGTCAGAGCAGATTTCTCCAAATATGCTTGTCAACTCAAGCCATTTTATAATTCAACTAAGACTAGACAAGGCAGAATTATAGAAGAAGGCCACTTGACACTTTTGTCTCCAGGACTTCCAGAGACATCGCATGTCTCTGCTTTTAGTAACTGCAAGCTTATAGTTGAAGAGCAGCTTCTGGAGGGAGCATGGATAGTCACTGTCCTCTTGTCCACAGTCAGACAGCAGCACCATCGGAACACCTGTTCCGATGTCAAGATTTGGCCACTTACTGTGGCCTTTCAGATCAGAAGCAATTCTTTTGTAAGAATGAAAGAGTATAAAATCCACAAAAAGAGCTTAGCTAGGTCTGTTACAGAGCAATCATAGAATCATAGAATCATAGAATCACAAGGTTGGAAACGAGCTATAAGATCATCTAATCCAGCCGTCTCTTCATCACCATTGCCACCACTAGCACTAAACCATATCACACAGCACGTCGTCCAGACGCCTCTTGAACACTGCAATGTAGAACTTGATTCTGTTATTAGTATGTGCAAAAGTGATTCTTAGGCTTATTTTTATTTCCTGGGACTTTTGAGGTGGGGCGTTTTAATTCTATAACAAAATATCACAGATAAATGCTTTAGACAATGGATGCATATTGTTACAGAGCATATACTTTAGACTGATACTCGATGGTTGCTCATTAAAAAGGCGCATGCCAGGAAAGCCCAAAGCATTTTTCTCTCAAGTACGTGTGCCACCAGAAGTTGTCACTTCCCTCCTTATCTTTCCTGAAAGTGCTACACTGAGAGCACTGCTGTTTTGCTCTCTGATTCAAAATTCATCATCCAGACAATGAAGTGATCTTTTCACACCTTAGGGAAACGAGTGATTCCTGTTCACATATATGTTCATCTTCATCCTGCCCAAAGGGAGCATTCATCTCAAGTGAACCTTTCCAAGGAATTGAATTGTCCATAGGTCACTTTCTAACTGTTTCTTTTCTAAAACATAAAAGTTTTCCCCTCTCCTCCCTAGGCATATGTACCTCTTTCCACATCTCCACCAAGGCTGCTTCTCCACACAGAAATCAGGCAAAAAGTGAAGAAGAGAACCTGGAAAACGTTAGAGGAATCGAAAGAACAATGTCACTACCTACTGTTAAGTATCAGGTTTTGTTGAGAAGTTAATGGAACAAGTTCCTCTGTGTAAAGCAAAATGGAGATAGCTAAAACATTCTTTCTTTAAGATGCTGATAAGATAAAAATCGCAAAGTACCCTGCCAAAATAATGCAACCTTTATTGTCTGCTACAGCAACAGGACCTTCTTTTCTCACTTGGACTTCTGTCTTTTCACCTTTTGAGGTGTGGAATGTTGCAGACTCAGTGCAAACGATGAGATGACACAGTATCCTTGTACTGAAGAATCTCAGGCTGTGAAAAAGAAACCTCTTTCCTCTCCAACTGTTATCAGCAGTGGAAAAGAGAGTGGAAAGGACCTCTTCTGTGATTATGAAATATGCATGAAGTAACAACCAGCTAAGTGTGACAGCATTTTGCCTTACTTTGTCATAGAGTATATCCAGATAAGCAGTGGTAAATTGAGTCAAGGCAATTTAAAATGCTACGCTCTGAGTGCTAGCAGTTACTGTCCCTGTGGTTAAGGGGACAAAGATAGGAGTAACTGCAGATTCTTCAACACAAAAGTTCATGGTCTGATGTATAAATTTCAGGTACCTTGAGTTCAGGTTTCCATATATGATGTCAAATAGATTCATTGTGACAGAGCTTAATCCATATGTTTTCAGAGAAGATTAAAAAAACAAGTGAAAAGCAGATAGGAAACAGCATAGCCTATCTCCTCCTAGTCCTACCACTCCTACTGAGTGGTTTATGTCTCTGAAGTACTTTTGAAGTACTCTGAAGATTTTTGACATCATTTTTTTTCCTTTTGCATTGCTATTATATAGCTTACTATACGAAGAACACATTCCTTTTTCTTTTTGAACTTTAACTTTGAACTACATTTTTGGCCAACAGGACAGCATTTGGTAAAGTCTTCCACAGCCTAATTATGTTTTGTATGGGATAATATTTCCTTTTATCTGGTTTGAATTCACCACCTTTTATTTCCTTGAATGCTTTATTGTCATGTATGTTATCAAGCAGTAAGGATAAAAGTTCCTGCTCTGGTATCTTGGTAATATTCATTATTTCTTATGCTTTTCTCATGTCTCCTCTCATTCAAAACCTTTCACAAATAAACAGTCCTAGTCTTTCGAATCTATTCTCCTAAAATAGTTTTCTTATGTGCCTAATAATTTTCAGTGCCCCACTTGACCTCTGCCTAATTTTGCAATATCCTCTGTGGGATGATGTATGCCGGGTGCAGTAGTCATATGCCACAATGAGGCCCTGCCATCCACGTATATTCCCTATTGTAATACAAAAAATAGAAGTCATTTTAAACTGTTAAGGTTATGAAAAATTCATAAAAGGCCTAACTTCTCATTATAACCTAGGTAGAAATAATATTGAGTTTCTTATTTCTTATTTATGGAGAAAACCTCCAAATCTCCAGTTTGATGCTTTTGTGTAGCATTCTTGATGACAACTCTATCTGGAAATGTTTTCTCAAATAAATACCAAGACAAAAGAATCCTATAGTAAATAATGACCAGGAGAAATAGCAGCTGAGGATAGATCTGCAAGGATATTTAGATCCCAATTACCCATATAGTCCAAGAGAAAACTTTGGTTGCTAAAGGCTGCTAAATGAGTGTGTTTGTGTAATAAATAGTTCAGCTGGGATGTGTGCTTTGAAATGAGTTTCCTGTTAGTCTCTATTTACTACAATCTGGCTCTCACGTCAAGGCACTCTGCAAAAGGATGTGGAGCGAGAAGAAGTCTCAGCTTCTAATGGGTGACCAGACCACAGCACGAGACTGAAGCTAATCTGCTACAAAGCCCCTGTAATTAATATAGTGTAGGCTTCAAGTGATTGACATCCCAGGAGTTTCTGTATAGATACAGTCTTGTTGTTGTCTTGTACTCCTTGCCAGTGTCTTTTGACCAGCCACTTCAGCCCTGAAGTAGCTGAGCCCAAGACCAAGATCAGCCCATGACTTTCAATTATGATCAACCTTACTCATGAAGTTTGTGGGTCCCTTCTAACTCAGGAGATTCTATGATTCTATGGATAAGTCTGCTAGTGCTCTCTCTACTACACACGTGATGAAATGTGTCAAGACTGAGAGTATTCCATATGAAGAGATCATCTGATTGTTCATCCCTACTGATGAGGCAGAAAACGTGCCTGGGGTGTGAATGTAGATGTTTAATCTGAGATTGCTTAGGAGAGTAGAATTATTCAACAAGAGTTCTTTAAAGATCATCTAGTCTAAGATGCCCTGGATTTTAGTGGGCAAGGGATAGGTGCAGAACAAAGATGGGAATTATTTTGGGAAAAGCAAAGAGAAAAACAGGGACTGCTTTTGGAAAAAGGGAGCATTAGGCCACCAAACAGTGCCTGCAATGAGCATGGAGTCACATCTTGATTTCAGGTTCATCCCAAAGGAGTTATATTTGCATTCCCCTCCTAACAACTGTAGTTGGTCCTCCCACACTTCCTCAGCTACATCTTTATCTGTGCATAGTAGAAGCAGGAGTAAATCCTACTTGGTACCTACATGGCTTGTCATCAGGCCCAGAGCTTTCCTTCATCAGAACATGCTGGTATGAGACAGTTCTGAGAAAATGGGGAAACCAAAGTGGGTTCATATGTTTTGTGCACCTAGTCAATTCTTATTCCTTCATTAGACTGAGAAGCTAAAGGGGAAAACAAGGGAAAATGAAGATTTGAGGAGGAGAGAAGAGCCAAAATGCCAAGACAAAATACCTGAGGTAGCAGTAATGGAAACAAGTAGGCTAGGGACTATCCTGCTTACCTATAAACCCTATTGATTAGTAACATAGAAAAACTCCTTAGTGCTGTATCTTTTTCTCCAGACACAGAGGGCAACTGAAATACAATCTTCTGTTTGAAAAGCAAAAGCATCAGAGGATGAAGATAGGGCACATATGGGAACATCTGCTCTTCCTGAAAGATAAGCACGCAATAGGATGGGAACTGTGACAAAATCACAGGCATCAGTTTACCAGTCATGCAGTGGGGAGGAGCAAGGTTTAAAGGGAGAAAAATGAAAGCTAAGAGGGTGAAGTTAAAAATACCTGGGGAAAAGAGGGTGCGACTTGCTCAAATACCTTAGAAGAAACATTTCTGCATTTTCATTTATTGTTTTAGCTAATGTTTCAGCCAAAAAGTTCTGCCAATTTCAGTAATCCTCACTACCAGCAGTCAAAAAGGGGAGAAATACAAAGTGACAATAAGGTGAACAGGTATAACTGAATAGAAAGAAAGAAAAATTTTGCATGTAAATACAAGCACATTTAGGATCAATATAAGATAGGAATAAGTATAAACTTGTAGAGAATAAACTCATATTTGATAAATAGAAATATTTATATTACATAAATATACAGGGACAATGTATCAGAGATGTGGATGATACAGCTACAGGCATATTTCTATTTTTGTTTCCAAAAGTGAAACACTTGGGCTTACACTCAGAAAAGGAGGGTACCCAGCTTAGACAGACATGTCAGGCAGTCTGCTAAGGGATAAAATGTTCTCCTAAAGTGTTTGGGTATTTTCTCTCAGAATTTTCTATAACTGCAGTGATTAGAGCATTTACCCAAACCACAGAGCCATGCACAAAGTGGAGAAAGTGGTAATAAGCCACAGGAAAATCCTCAAGAGGTGATATAAGTTTTCTCTCTTAATAAATTGAGATCTATACCAAAATGATGTTTGATAAGACAGTGGTTGAGATCATCACTCTGCACGCATGCAGCAAGTCAGCTAGTTTTTGAGGTTCTCTTTCTGTCACTTAATTCCTCTTGATATGTCTTTACCACATATACCAGGCACCATGGCTTCCTGCATATGATTAGTGATTTTTGATCATCTGAATTAAATTCTGCAAAGGAACATTACTAGCAGCAGTGAACTCTGAATTAAGTTTATGTTCTTTCTCTGTTTCAGTTTTTGATAAGAAATGTGTAAATATGTTCACTTTCTAAATCTGATAGCACTAGATAGATATCTTCCAGTCTGAGTATGATTAAGTCATGAAAAACCACATACTAGTAAAGACACACACAAACACACATATACAATTTGTATGTATGGCAACTTGTGGGAGTCAAAACCGGGTGTACACCGTTAAGTGTTAATGCAAAAAGCAGCTGGAGGATGCTGTTTGCCACGCACAGCTGCTACATGTACAGGTCTTACAAAAACCCCAAATGATGCCAACTTTCATCAGTTGATACCTTCCTTATTCTTTGCATATACACAAATGTGGAATGTGCTTGTAATGCTTTATTTTGCAGGATAGAGGAAAAAAGGACATTGGAAAAGGGTTTTCAAAATATTTTGCTAGCACTTGTCATACACTGTTCCCATTTCAAAGATTTGTACAACAAATGATAATGTGGCTTTAAAATGAACTTGGTTTGTTTATGTTAAAGTGACATTTGCATCCTTATTTAATAAATTATAATATTTTTACAATTTAAATTTTTCCTTTTGATCAGGAAAGTAGTCTTAAAATTCCTCCCTTGATTATAATACAACTGTGAGAAATCTATACTTGATGGCATTAGTGCACTGTTACCAGCCTCTTGTTTGTACTATTCCAAAGAGTAATGGGATATTTTGCAGTGATTTATCCTCAGATATTCTTTCACGGTCAGAAATGCTAATCGCTGTGCAGAATATAATGAGAAGACTTCTCACAAGCAATTATCACTTAAGGACTTCAAGGTACAAAGTGAGGTGAAATTAAACTTACATAATTGCATCATCTGTGCTGAAGAGATCTCTCAATCACACACTTGCTGGAAAGTAATCATCTTGGGTTCTGCTTGCAGACAAGATTTGGTTTGACTCCTTGTACTCCTCTTCTTCTCTTTCCACAGAGATGTTCAAAGAGACTTTGTGAGATTTATTTCTAAAAACCATGTCTGAAAATAAAAATATTTTAAAACCAAAATATTTCCTCCCTCACATGCACTCAAGCAGCATCTCTTATCTTCTGCTTGGGATCAATGGGCTATGAGCAGTCAGTCCAAGAGATGTGAAGTATCACCTTTTATGTGGCTGATTTCTGAAATTAATTCATAAGTTTAATTTTGATTTAACTTTGAAGCAACAGAAAACAGTATTAAAAGTTCAGTATTTAA
Source organism: Lagopus leucura (assembly GCF_019238085.1). Lineage (NCBI taxonomy): Eukaryota > Metazoa > Chordata > Aves > Galliformes > Phasianidae > Lagopus > Lagopus leucura. The sequence goes on from NW_024962272.1 coordinate 12,661,308, forward strand.
ATTATCATTGTCACATCCTTCTGAATTTCTTGATCAGCATCTGAAATTGCTCAGATACAGACTGTCATTGCTCTTGCATGATTGGTAACTTTCCTCCCAGTTATTCTATTATACATATATTAATGTGGCTAAAGCACAGATACCACAACAGAATTTTCAAACACATACACTATTTTGTTTTATGGATCACAAAAAGCAAAACTTTCTAGTAAGCCCTCTGACAGCACTGAAGGCAGATGAGATTCTGCACAGGACATTTAAAGCTTTAAAAGCATTGAAGCACTTATCTCTACTTCTTCCAGCTACCAGAAAAGCAGCTAGCAGCATCATTTACAGAGAAAACAGCCCATTTTCTATCTTTCTCTCTTGTCCCTTGTTCCACAAAGTTCTTTGGAACTATATGATACAGCTGTGCTACAAAAATCTGAAAAATGCAAAATTCAATTACAAAATTTGGTTACAACTGGGCATCTGCAGTAATGAGAATCTTGAGAATTTTACTAAGAATCAACTAGTGAACAGGATGTCTGCAATTCATCAAAGGGTTAATCAGGGCCATGCAAGTCTTTTGTGATATTATAGAAGGGTGCATATACTGAGAGGTGTAAGCAAGGACCAAACACCTGATGCTGATACAAGCTGACATCTTTATGTGAGCTTAGGATGTGGATAAAGTAACTAATCAGTTAAAAAGTTCACGAAAGATTCCTAATGTGAATTTAAAGGTAATAAAAGAATGTGCAAGATAATGTCTGAGGAAGCAGTTGACTACATTTCAGCAGAGAACACAGATTGAACTCTTTGTCTTCAGGCTTTCAAGAGAATGCCATTGTCACTGGTGCATGCCTGAAATTATCTCAGCAGCCTGGATAAAGACATATTTGAGGTGAACCTGTGGATGGCATCCTTCTTGGATGCCTGAACTCATCTGAGAGTGTTCAAGAGATGGTCCTGGAAACAGGCTCTGGAGCCATCGGCTGTGACCAAGAGGAGAGAGCACCTACCCTAGGGACAGGAGTCCCAGATGTGGCAGAGGAGTGGGAAATTTGGTAAGTGAAAACTCAGGGCAGCAATCTGTATTTTAATAGACAATGAGGTAATGCAGGTCAGGGAAAATTATGTTGCAATTATCACCATAGGTCTTTTAATCATTACATGGAGATTGCTATGAAAATATACAGGGGATAAAGCTAAAGAAAAAAAGTGTCCCGAACTGTTTTAGGACGCGTTAAGATAAATCCTCAGTAATATTCTCCATGGAAGAATTCACTAATGGTCTTTTGACAGTGACCTAAGTTGGAAATTTTTCATTAAATGTGGTACCTCCGTGAGGCAGGCTCTAAAACTATGGGCTTCAAATCCTAACCATATTATTCCCCATATATTCAAAGAACAGAATCCAGTGGTCTTGATTTTGTTGCTGAGGTTTCCAGGATCCCTCTTAAGGTTTAGCACCTTTCAAAACACAGAGCTGCTTCATTCTGTGGTCTGCATTTGAGGTCTGATTAGCTAAACATCTATGTTTACATGGTAAACACACTAAAAACTGTAGACATTTGATGATGTCTTTATTATCATTTCTTGAGGAATAATGCTTTTGGCACCCTGACTTGACTGACAAAAAGGAAATGGGAAAGAGTTCTGAAAATGTTCCGGAAGAAGAGAGTTGTGACATGAAATGATAACAAAAGGCAAAACGTTTCACTGGCTGAATTGTGGCCTTCTTGTGGCCTTCTATGATGGAGTGACGGCATTGGTGGACGAAGGGAAGGCGACCGATGTCATTTACCTGGACCTGAGCAAGGCCTTTGACATGGTCCCCCACCACATCCTCATCTCCAAATTGGAGGGAAGTGGATTTGATGGGTGGACGACCCGATGGATAAGCAATTGGTTGAAAGGCCGCAGACAGAGGGTGGTGGTCAATGGCTCTGTGTCCAGGTGGAGGCCGGTAACAAGTGGTGTCCCCCAAGGGTCTGTCTTGGGACCGGTGCTCTTTAACGTCTTTATTAATGACATCGATGAGGGAATTGAGTGCACCCTCAGCAAGTTTGCTGACGACACCAAGCTGAGTGGTGCGGTTGATACGGTGGAAGGAAGGGATGCCATTCAGAGGGACCTCGACAGGCTGGAGGGCTGGGCTCAGGTGAACCTGATGAGGTTCAACATGGCAAAGTGCAAGGTTTTGCATTTGGGCTGGAAGAACCCCAGGCACCTGTACAGGCTGGGAGGAGTGGTCCTTGAGAGCAGCTCGGCAGAGAAGGACCTGGGGGTCCTGATGGACGAGAGACTGAATATGAGCCAGCAGTGCGCTCTGGCAGCTCGAAAGGCAAATGGTATCCTGGGCTCCATCAGGAGAGGGGTGGCCAGCAGGGACAGGGAGGTGATTGTCCCTCTCTACTCGGCTCTTGTGAGGCCCCATCTGGAGTACTGTGTCCAGGTGTGGAGCCCTCAGTACAAGAAAAACGTAGAGATTTTGGAAAGGGTCCAGAGGAGGGCGACTAAGATGATCAGGGGGCTGGAGCACCTCCCCTATGAGGACAGGCCGAGGGAGTTGGGCTTGTTCAGCCTGGAGAAGAGAAGGCTGCGGGGTGACCTCATTGCAGCCTATCAATACCTGAAGGGAACCTACACCCAGGAGGGGAGTAAACTCTTCAAAAGGGCTGATAACAGCAGGACTAGGGGAAATGGTTTTAAGTTGAAGGAGGGAAGATTTAGGTTGGATGTTAGGGGGAAGTTCTTTACTAGGAGAGTGGTTAGGCCCTGGAACGGGCTGCCCAGGGAGGTTGTGGATGCCCCGTCCTTGGACGTGTTTAAGGCCAGGTTGGACGGGGTCCTGGGCAACCTGATCTGAATGTGTATGTTTGGTGGCCCTGCTAGGCAGGGGGGTTGGAACTACATGATCCTTGGGGTCCCTTCCAACCCGGGTGATTCTGTGATTCTGTGATTCTGTGAATATTCACGTCTGTACAAAAGCATCCCTGTTTTCCCCTGATATGGCATACAGAAAACAGACAACAGAATTCATATTTTACAATCTAGATCCAATTCTGTGTATCGGGTTCGAAATGAAGAGCATTAGAAGTATGTATTTCCTGTATTCCTGAACTCTGTGGATTGACAGAAGGCTTTAAGTAGGAGCTGTCACATATCTCCAGTTGTACAAGTGCCTTATGAGACTGCTTGGAAGTCATTGTGTTACCTCAGCATCACAGCATCTGAGGCAGACAGCAGGACCAGAAGGATCAACAGCCACTGGTATTATTGCAAAAGATACAGTGGGGAGAATGAATTCCCACTGAGGCTTTTGTTGTCATCTTTTGCATCTGAGTCTGCTAAAACTGAATTACTTGGATTATCCCACTTCTACTTTGGGCTCAGGAAAAAAATGGTGTAACCTTTTTTTGGCCACAACACAACAGAGAGGGAAGAGTTTACACTGACATCCAAGGCATTTCATCTTAGTCATCTCACAAGGATTTATTTTTACCTAATAATCAAAACTAGCTTCCCACTTCACTGCTATGTCCTGGAGCCCAAGCCAAACAATATACTGTTTTCAAGGCTGTCCAGTGGATGAGTTGCAACATCTACAGAACATCCCAAGGGTCCAGACATCCTAGGTGGAGGCTAGGAGCTCTTTCAAGGGGAGGCAGGTAACTTGGGTAAATGAACACTAAAATAAGAGGAAAGTAGGATTTCTTCATGTCCTTATCTCTCTACAGTTCTATGTCTGAAATTCAGTCTTATCTCTGAAGTTCATAGGAGCAAAGGGCGCACATATGTGATGTACAACATGTTGAATCTATCCTTTTCAGTACACTGAAACATCTGGATTTAGGTAAAACTTGGACAGAAAATGAGGATTTGACTAACATTCCACATGGGATGAATTTTTCTTCACTCACATAAATCCTGAATAATAGGGTTTTATGAGAGAGTGTAGATGTGAGGCTGTAGTACTTCCCTTCCTAGCACAGATGTTTCTACTACAGTGCCCAGCAAGTAAGAGCAAAGGATGGAGCCTGCGCCCTGGTCCTTCCCTGAGGCCAGAGCTGAGGACTTCCTGATCACTTTAGACAGAGCAGGTGGTAGGAGTCCCACCATGCCTGAAACAGGCACTGCAGAGCACTATTGTAAGAGATAACAGACTGCAAAATACTTGTTTTTTTTTCTATTTATGTGGAAATAGCTTGCATCTTGAGCTGTCTTGAGTCATTCTTTAAGGACTAAGGACACTCTGTAAATACCTAGAGCCATGGAATCATGGAATATTTTTTGTTCAAAAAGTTGGACAAGACCACTAAGTCCACTTGAACTCTATAGTGGGTTATTGCATGAGGGTCATCACACAGCATGCTGGCCTTTCCTACCCAGACAGGTAGATCTAACCCATAGCTCATCTGAAAAAATATCAGACCAGAGCCCCAGAGATTTTGCTTTACTCGGGGAATATCTCTGTACCACTGTGGCTTTTGCCCTCTGACATGCTGCTGGGCTGTAGCTCTGAGCCAGATCTAATATAAACCTGAGTTATGGTGTAATTACCAGGAGGGTAGAGCACTATCTGTGTTTCCTCAGTGCAGTTTGTCAATGCACATGGCTCCTGAAATGGATGGCAATATTTATGTGAGCTTTGTTTGCTAATACAAGATTCATAAAAGCAAATTCTCACACTTTCTCTCTCCTTTTCTGTCTTTTGTGTCAGTTTCATACGCTAGTATGTGGACGTAGGGAAAAAACAACAAGCTTCCATTACATCTTCATTAAACTCACAAAATGTAGCTGCAATTGCATTTAGTGGGGGCACACACATTGCTAGTAGCAGGTAGCTGCTCCAGGGCTAAGTAATGAAAGGTCTTTGAGAGGCAAGACAGTCTTCCCAAAGTAATCAAGAGTATGCTTTGGATGGCAACATTAATTTCAGTAGTTACCAATCACTGATAATGAAGGGCGTGGAAATCAAGGTGCTGCCCTTGTGAATGATTGCATATCACAGATGTGGCCTTCTGCTAGCAATTACCTTGCCTATGCATTAGGGCAGCGTTGGATGGATGGCATAAAAGCTCACAGGAACTAACATGTCCTTCTGAAACACAGAGCACAATAAAGGAGACATACAAAAAATGCATGTCCCTAGAGGGGATTGTTGAGGAACCAAGAGAAGGAAATCCCATCCCACTCCAAAAAAAGGCTCCTAGTGAATGTTGGTGTTTCAGGAATGCCCTGGTTGTGGTTGAGACATTTTGCATTCATATGAAGGTAGAGCTGCTACGGATCCAGAGCAGAGCACTTCTCTGTGCTGATATGGAGAGCAAAGTAATGACTTCTTTCTAAACATCAGCCTCTGACACTATAATCTTGTCATGTTCATCCTGTGATTTAATGCCTTTGCAGCACTGATTGAAAAAGAAATGGATCTGAGCAATTATTTATTTCTATTGGCATGGGCTTTGAACCTTATGCTGTATGATGATCAAATCTACCACAGGTGCTGGAATGATAATTTGGGACTGCCTTAATGGACAAGACATGCCCCCTACAGCCCTAATCTGGAATTGGCTTGTGCCCTCAAAAGAACAGGAGAAAAACTCAGGAAAACAGGAAAACGAGGAGTTATGTAGGATTTGCTGAGGAGGTTTGGCTGGTGATGGGGAACCTGCAGGAGCCAGATGAGAAGGCTGGGCTCTGCAAGAATTCCTGATTAATTTTATGAAGATACACAGTTTTGAATGATATAGATTTGCACCATCCGCATGAGAACAACTGTATTCAGCCTGAGGAGTTGTATTACTCACCACAGCCTATGAACTCAGCATCTTCTTTCACACATATGAGATATTTCTTCCTGTGGTCTGGGATGCTGCTTGAGCATCCGCTTTGGGATGAATGCCTCACTAAAGCTTGAAGGAGATAAGGCTAACAAACCTAATGCACAGCACTTTGATGTTTTTTCATTATTGAAAAACATAGTCATTGTAACACCTTCATATCTGTGTTACAACAGGTCTAGTGCAAAGCATATGTTTTTGTATGAGGTGGAAACATTGATTCAGAGGATACTGACAAGAACAGTGGGCTATGAAACATAATGAATACTGACATCAAAATACACTAATGCATGTATAAATGTCTCCATTCTTATAAATATCCTAAATGCCTATAAAAATTTCCAACCCAGTCTTGGCAAGAACACTACTGATAGTAACAGGGATGTAATGGATGAGAACCCAGTACTTATCCTTCATTAGAGAACTATGACAGTGCATAGAGAGATGTTACTATGTTTACAATCTGGAAATCAAAAATACCACTGATTTCTTTGAGGTTTTTCCTGATGGACTAGACCTCTCCTCACAAAAGTAAAGGCAAAAGTACTAGTAAAGCCATCCTAAGGAAACTTCTCATCTTGTTTTTAATTACAAATCACAAACATCTCTTAAATAGGAGTGCTGGTAGCTTTAAACACTCTAGTTCACAGCAGTCTGAGTGTTTTCTATTATCTATGTTGCATTTTTAACACTTTCCTGATGTGACAAATTGTAGTAAATGTATATTTTTATTGTCTCACAGTAAGATAAATCACCAAAACAAACACAGATCAAGATTCTGGGGTGTGAAAGGGAACCAGAAGACCTGGACATCCAGCTCTAACTGCAAATAAATGGAGCATGTAATGGACATATCTCCATTTCCGTCAGTGAGAATCTTAAAGAAGAAAGAATAAACTCTCAAGAGCATAGTCTTGTCCATGAACTCACCCCAGTACAGGATCACCATGCTTTTCCCATTACTTAGAGAGTTTATCTGCTCTATTCTTAAAAACTGCCACTAGACAGAGGAAGCACAGTTCTTCCAGTGTATTACTGTCCTCACACAGATGTTTCGCTTTGCAGGAATGTTTAATATCTTTTAAGACTTGTCATGCCCCTCCCTTCATCTTAACTCATTTGAAACTAAAAATCTTAATTTCTTTTTAATTCTTGCAAATCACATTTTTGAAAGCTCTGAATGTTTTTGCCGTTCTTTTATTTCCTCTCTTTAACTAGTTGACAGATTTTTTGAAGTGCCATGTGCAAATGGGACACAGTATCTCAATTAAGGCTTTGTGGAGTGAAATGACAGCTTCACATGTTATATCATAAGCCAATTAAAACTCCTTTTTGTGACATCTGCCTCGTTCACAGTAGTACAGCACTGCTGACTCATGTTTGGCTTCCCACCCCTCATGACTCCTGTGTAACCAATACTAGAGCCAAGCTGTTCCATCCTACCCCAAATTTGCGATAATACCTTGCATGCAGATACACTGTATCCTTTCTTTTCACAGAATTTATTTCTTCCATCTCTCCTGGCTGTTTTGAGTTTCTATCCCGTCCCCCCAGCTGGTGGCAGTGCCTCCCAGTTTGCTGTCCCGTTGAGTGTTGTCTGCAGACATGCTTTCTGCTCTAGCACATTGGTCATTAGTTGCAAATCCACCATCTAGGGTACACCCTCTGTGATACTTCACTCAGTACAATCTTCCGGTACAATGATAAATCACTGGTAACAGCTGCCTGTCTCCCAGTCAACTTCCTTCTGGAGAAAATTTATTGTTCGCTTATTTGAATGCCACTCTTAGGTTTGTGATTTAAAAGCAAAACAAATGGGAAAATAATCTGTGGCCATCATTAGACATTAGTTACAATTTAAATACATCAAATCACTAGACGATTTTCCTCGACTTGTGAGTATTTGGAGTAAGTTTAACACAGCTTCAGGTCCTTTCAGGGTTTGTCTCCTCAAAACAGCCAAGTTGTTTTGTTGTTTTTTTTTTTTTTTTAATGGAGGTAAAATAAATATACTTGAATGGTTCTCAGATGACAGTAAAATTTCTAACATAGGATTTCAACAGCTTTTGAAGGGGTTGCTTGTCATATAATACAGATGCAAATAGTAATGTTAGCACCTGCTGTTAGTAAATACTAGTTAGAAGAGCCTTCTCTCTTCTGTCTGAGGAAACAAAAATAACTGATCTGCTTAGTCTCTTTGGTGAGACTGCACATCAACACAATATTCAGTGTGCTACCAGCACTGGGCTTGCAGGACTGTGTAGGGACTACTGGTCAGAAAGCCTGAGGGGAAAGCTTTCCTATTCCTTGGGCAGAGAAGCAGCTCTTCACCCACACAGGCAAAACAGAATGAGAACAGAGTCATGCCTTGCTCTGCCATGACCAAGCACAGCTTCTAGGCAGGCTCCCCAGATATCCTATGGTTTTCTTAAGATTGCTGCTGATACTGTCATTATTTATGAACATTTCTTCAATGAAAATCTAAGTGGCAGTTTCAGACTCATAAAGGTTGTTATCTAAGACCAAAAGATATAATTTAAGATGAGGGCAGTAGCAATTGCATATTCTTATTCTGTTTCATTCAGGATAAAGCATGATAAATCAGAGTTCATTATTTTGACTTCCATTGTATTTATGCCTTTTGAAAGAACTTCAGTACATAAATGCATAGGATAAACACACACAGCTGGCATAATAGCACAGATGCAGGCTTGCGCTACACTTGTTGTTTCTGTCAGTTCTTCATTGGAGATGAATGCACAAATAATAGACTCAGCAATTCTCAGTCACGAGGGAGCCAGTGGTGTCATATTCAGAGACACAGATTGACTGAACAGATCTGTTTCAATGGCCCCTTTTAGCAAGCTAAACTACGAGCTCCTCATCAGGCTGCTACTGCCAGGGAGCATGATGGCACCTTTGTGTCTGCCAGGAACCCCATTTCCTCCTTCAGAGCATTCCCTCCACATCTTTGGAGAATGATCCCAAGGGATGGCTCAGGCCTGCAGTGCAATTGTAGAAACAGCAGGCCTCTTCATTTTCTGGCCCATGTTTCTTATGGGGGGGGGGGGGGGGAGGGGGGAGGGAAGGAGAGAGAGAAAGACAAAGAGAGATAATTGAGTCAAAAACTGTGTAGAACAGCCAGCTTTTTTTCCCAGGTTAAGGTTTCTTGGAGAATTGATGCCTTTATCTTGTTTTCACTCCACTTTAGATTGGATGCAAGCACCTCAGCCTGCTGGTTTTTTTTTTTTTTTTTTTTTTGCTGTTATTTAGAGATCTTCTACTTCCAAGAAGTACTCCATGCACCTCAGAAAACATATGATTATTAGGCTAGGGAAAGCTGAGAGTTCTATTTACAAGAGAACTACCACCACCCAAGGTAAGAGGATACAGAGAGATTATTCTCTGCCTTATCTTTCCCACAAAAGACAGACTCAATGACTCAAGATCAGAGTACAGAATGATATGAAGTGTTCATATTAGAATTACAAAAACTGTTAGTACTGAAATATGATTAGAGGTTCATCTTCTCTGCGGATGAAGGGCACAAAGAATTTTAAGAAAATTTTGGTACTGTCAGACTTCTTCATCTTAGAGTTGTATATTTCTAACGGCCCCTTTTGCTGCCCAAGGCATACTAAGCAGAGTTTCTCTAAGAATGTTTCTGGCTCAAAAGCTTATGCACAAGGCCCTTTCCTTTGAACTGCAAAATTAAGAATATTGGGAAGGATTAAAATAAGGTCTAGACTAAATACTTGCCTTATGTATAGCATTGCATAAAATACTGAATTGATTATGACACCATGGAGAAATCCATATCCTTTCTTAGGGACAGCGTCCTTCTCTTTGAGAGATAATCATCAGATATCCTACTTCTAGTATACAAATATCAAACTGAAAACAAGGAAATGCTCTACTATTTATTACTGCCCACAGTAACAAGAATATAGATTCATCTTAGTTATACAGTGTTTTTCTAAGATCTTGGAAGTGAAAGAGGCCACTCTCATTTTTAAGTTGGATACTTTCTGAAGAGCACACAGGAAACACAGTGCTACATGAAATCAGCACTTTCACTAATAAAACTTTTCAGAATATACCCATAGGATGTTCAAACTCTGCCATGAACTCTGTTCATTCTAACTTGAAAATACAGCAGTGATGTTGGAAGGACTCAAGAACCCACTTAGCTACTTCTAGTTAGCACTATTTTTGCCCTAGCACTTGTAGGGAGGTGGTCTGTACATTGTGCTGGATCACTTCCATTTCAATGTATGGTGAGACCCTTTGTTATTCAGGATGGAATTGGATACTGTGGATGTAATGCCATGCTATATTTTGATGCTACGGAAAATGGGACATGCTCTATGAGCTGATCAAGCTGCACTCCAGCTTGTGCCTAGCTTGGATGTTTGAAAACATAAATGGGTAAGGATAGTGGAACATTTCTGTGCAACTGTGTTAGTACCAAATGCGGGGACAGGGTAACATTGCCTTTATGTCACTTCAAAGCTCCCCTCTAAAGCATTTTGGGATATATAGACCATGTTTTCTCCTCAGTCCTTCAAGTCTCCTCATGTTTGCTGTACTGTGGCTCCAAAGAGCTGCCCCAGCAAAAAAGACTGATGCTGACTACTCTCTGCATCCTCCAGAGATGGCCCTCTTGCAGAAAGCTGAAACATAGGCAGCACAAATGTGCTCTGTGCTAGCAGGAAAGGTGACTGCACAAGCTACTTTTGAAGGACTGGTTTGTATATTACTGCTTCTTGTGCAGTGCTGCATTACAGAAGGGCAGCCAAGGATGTGCCCTTGCTCTTAAGAAGAGAGACAAATGCTTCAGAAAAAAAGGTCTCTGTCACATATTGTATTTCAGCCCTGTTTCACTGAATTGGATAGTTGCAAGCCTATTTGTATTGAAGACTTGATCACTGGTGATAACACTGTCAACAGCATGGCATTGCCACCTATAGACAGCAAAGAAAAGGCAGTTTTAGATTGAGCAGCTTCACAGAGCTTCCTAAATTGTTTTAGGGACAAATTAGAAATCCCACAGAGACAACAGGTAAAAAGGATGTGGCACCTCCTCCTGGACTAGAAGCCTTATATTTTGTTCTTTAGATGTGTAGGACTGAGACTTACCATGGAATATTTGCTTAAAAACATGGCTTTTAAAAATCAGAACTGTGTCCTTTCCACATTACCCTATAGTACACCAGTCACTGGTGCATGTCAGCTTGGAAATGCTTTTGTTGTTCACGTATTTTATAAATAACAGCAATAACGTGCAGTCAAGTTAGTACTTGAAAGATATAAATAGAGAAATTCACAGGGAGAAAGTTTGGGAAGCCCTAATTTATTAGATAAATTCTTCGGTACCCATCTGTATTAGATGGACAGAGTAGAAAAAGATGGAGGTATTGAAAACACCAGCTTTTAAAGAAGGGGTGTTTTCACCTGATTTTTCTGACCATGGAGCTAAGCATCTCTCCCCCTGCCTAGTTAGCACTCCACTTGGAATTCTTGTACATAAAGACAGATAACCTGGACGTACCCTTATATGAGGCAATGCCAACCTTTCCTGGAACAATGCACCTGGCTGTGCGGTGTTGTTCTCTCAAGAGTGTCTCAAGAAAAAGCAAAGCCAGATGGGTAGGGCTGAGGCTCAGCACTGTGAATCTTTTATTTGTTCTTCCATGAAGGACAGAATTCACTTTGCACTGTGTTACTCTGTTCAACAAGGATCATGTTTTCAGATATGCTTGCCTCTATTTGAGAATACAAAACTGCATTTAAGCACCTCAGAGTAAACAATCTGATAACATAAGCCAGAAAGTATCTCAATTTTGAAGCTGCAGTTGTTTATTACAGCTAATTAAGCATGTGAAAATTGCTATTTTTCTTGGTTAACATAGATATACGTAGTTAAACATACATTTAACCCCCAGGTAGATGGTTATGTTTAATTTTTCTCTTTAGCGTAATTCTTGTGTGTTAGCCCAAGTACAACTGAAAGATCTCTGAGCCATGGCAGGTTCTTGGGGACAGTTTCAAAATAGGGAAAGATGCTCTGTTTTTGACAGCGTGACATAATTCACACTCTAATTTTGTTTAGTTCTTAGAATCTCTAAAATAACCAGCGGTGGGTAAAGTCTGTGAATCCAAGTTTGAAAGCAATAATTTTGTTTTCTCACATTTTTGTCAATAAAAACTAATAGAACTCAGCAGAAAACTTTGACAATTCTGTAATGTTCACCAGACAGAAATGATTTCTTTAATGTATTTTTAATACAGACTCCCCATAATCAAGGAGCACTCTGTCACACAGAGGAAAAAAGCTTTGCCCTCTCTTGCATTTAATGTATAGCATGTATAGCTATCCTGATTGTCACTGTTTGTCATATATTGTCATATGTCATTGTCCTGATGCTTCTCAAGCCCTCTCATTTCAGACTCTACATGGAAACACATCATCATGAGGATAAACCACTTAGTTTGGAAAATTGCATGAGCAATTCAAGTACTGCCAGACAGAAAACTGTCTGGGTCTGCTCTTTTATTCATTGAAGTCAGAGTCCTTCAGTGAGGAGAGGAAAGTAGGGAAGATCAGACAGAACAAGAAGGTTGTCTGAGAACTTATTTGATCTCTGCAGTGTTGTCTGGAAGGCTTCATGAAACACAGTAATCTACAGCTCAGAAATATTGAGCTGAGCATTTTAGCAGGTCTTGCAAAAACAAATTCTTGCTGACTACGTAAACCTGTTTAATTTCATTCTGTAGCACTCCACCAAGTACTGTGATGCCAACGTATGAAAAACTGACACAACTATCTTCAATAGCAGTGACAGTAAAAATGTGAGAAAGGTTTATGTGCAACAAAATATTATAACATTATAACTCTACCATAAAGAAGATTCTGCAGTCTGCAGAAGAATTTTGGACTCATTTCACTGGCTTCTTCTATAAACCTATGCATGCATCAGAAGCCCCAACTTGGAAGGACAAGAAGGAAAAGAAGGGGCCTGGTCAACCAGGATGTGTTGCCCAGACATACATAGAAAGAGCATTTGTTTAAAAATTAAACAAAAAGTCTTCATTGGTTTACTGGGAACTTTTGCATGGGATGATAGTTATGTGAGAAACTGAAGTTCTTAAATAGGGTGATCAGTCACTGACCAGCTTGTGATGCCATTCACCTCGCCATGAGTCAGCCACAGGCAGGTTGGGGAGCTGTGTGGCACAGGGAGCTGCTGGGCACAAGGAGCTGCAGAGCAAGGAGATATGTGGGGCTGCATATAGGCATTGTCCTGATGCATGACAGCTCTGCAGTTGTGGCTGTCATCTCTGTTTGACATCAGGTTCAGGAGGAGGAAAAGATTGCTATAAGCCTGCATTTAATTAAATGCATTCAATTAAGTTATTCTTCTCTAGTAGATTGCAATCACAGAAATTCCAGTGGAAAATAAATCCATATTTGTCAGCCTTTATAACAAGATGCAAAAGTCAAGGTCAAAGACTTCTTAACAGTTTCATTCACAGCCAGCTCTACATTCCACCACAACCTATTTGTTTCCCAGGCATCTGCCTCCCACCAGGGCTATTCTTTAACCACAAAGCACAGAGTGCATATACTAAGTCATTGCAGAATATGTCTCCAAAACTAAAATAAGATCGCTGCTGGCAAATGTGGATTTTCCATTATAGTTTCTTATACAAAGAACAAAAGACAGCCTAGAGTGGGATGACTTCAATTACAGATTGAAGAGGAAAAATCAATCTAGAATAAAGAAAAAAAGTGGAGGAGCCCAGCCAACCCACGTGAACTCAGAAATGAAGAAGCTCTGGAGTCTTCCAAGTATCATGAGTTTTGTTTAAAATCTGTGAGATTTTAAAAATAAACATTGGGCCTTTCTGTACACCTTGGCTGAGTCCCAAAGCAATTTGCAAAAAGGACACCCTGCTATTATCTTCATTTCCTGAATCTCCAAGCACCAGGAAGTAAATTATCCTGTGATTCCAGTAAAATCAGGAGGACTGGCAAAACCAAAAGTGGCACGTGAGCAAAACTTTGGAACATGCATGAGCATCTGCCTTCATTCTCAGCAGCCACCCAAACCCTCACAGAGGTAGATGGCCATAGCTGGAAATCTGCATGCAAGACCCTGGTGACTACTGAACAGCCAGTGCTAGAAATCACATATCCCCCCTGCCCTGCTGAAACCGCACTCTGCGAGGGGCTGCTTCAGCAAGGAAGATTAGTACCAGATATTTGGCATTTAGGCTGTACTCTCAGCTCTGAAAAAGGAAGGAGGATTGTTACCACCCTTTGCATTGCTGATCATGTATCAGATTGTTTATGTCTTTCTACCACAAGGACAAACTACCCTTGAAATGCTGAGTGGTTCATGAAGTGGAAAAAATGGTAGAAACTCTGGTGTTGTGTATTACATATGAATGCAGGCTGATAATCAGCACACTGAAGGGTCTCATATTTGAGAAGGATATTTCAAAACCACATCATATTTATAGTCTTGCTCACTGTGGCAGCAGACACATTTCTAGTCTATCCATTCTTTTGTTTTTTTTTCTGTATTTTTTCTAGCTTTAGGATCAGCTTCAGACTTTCCAGTGAAGGTGATGTGAGCAGAAGGAAAGAATTCCAAGGAAAAATTGCAGCCCTTATTGGTACAGTTACATGTAGTTTGGGGCAGATAGAAGCAGCAAGAGGAAGCAAGTCTTATGAGGCTCCTTCCGGTAGCAAACCCACCATTTTCACATCCACTCCTGGCGCAGCCTCCATGTAGCACAAGACTGCCTGAGGATACCTGACAGATATCACAGCCCTAATGTGGGGCAGCCCCCAAACATGGGGGGCCATGAGACAGTCTTTCCAGCAGCCCCATGGCAGGGCTGGGCAGTCAGTGAGCACTGGTGCCAGAGCAGATGGAGGGAAACAAGACACAACTGAGCAAGAGAGAAGCAAGGACAAGGGAGACAGAGGGAACAGTTCATTTCTGTGCGGATCTATTTCAGAACCTCCCTTGATTGAGAAAACCTTGCTCTGAACCCTTCATTTATTTATGGTACTTTATTTAAACAACCTAAGCAAAAGGTAAAGAGCAAATCACATTGCTGTGGGCCTTTTCATTCCAGCTGGGTGTCTTTTCCCCCAAAAGTCACTCACCTGAAGCCCACACAATGGTGGAGCTGAAAGGCTACAAGGACATAGTAGAAGGTAGAGGGAGGAATGTTGGTGTTGAATCAGGGTTTTTCTGATTGATTTTGCAAACACAAAATGCAAAAGCTGCTTTGCACAGATCTCTAATGTCTTTTGAAGTCAGTAGAAGCAGCACTTATAAAAACCACACTCTGTTGCATTTCCTCTGCAATTTGCTGTTTTTCCACAGCTCTGCCCTAACTCCTAACTCCTGGTCCACTAACAAAATGGAGTTGAATGCTGATATTGGTCCTGGACACTACTTGACCCTCCCAGGACAGGACTCATGATTTTCTGCATGAGACACCTACTGTAAATTTATTGTAAGTGTTCACTATCTCGTGAATACTTGTGAACATGAATCTATATATAAATTGATTAGTATTTTGAACATTTTCAGCTGGATTTATGAAAAAAGTAAACAATTGCTGTCTGAACAGTCTCGCCAACAAAAGCCACTCCAACTGACCTCTGCTCTGTATAAACAGAGATTATTTTCTAATAGTACAAATGATTTAAGAGGAATAACAAAGTAACTTAAAATATAGTCAGGAAAAGGATATTTATAAATTGCTTCCAAGTGTCCTGGAACTTGCCTTACTACAGCACTGCAACACCCACTTTCAACTGGAATAATTCAAATTAAATGCCTCAAAGCATACTTAGCCACCTAAAGGGAATTTTCAACTTTTCTGAGGAATAGTGTCTTCTCCAACAGGAAACACAGGCACCACACACAACACCTCTGAAAATAATGTCACTATTTAAGTCCTCAGATACAGATTTCATTTGGCATTCTGTTCAGACTCTGTTATTCTGAAATCTCAGCTAGCTGAATTCCAAATGTCTCAGACCTCCTCTTATCCGAACAGTCATGTTATTGCCAAATATCTGTAAATTCTTACTAAATCTGTCTTGATTACTATAACTTTTCAAATACCAGATCAGCAGTACAATTTCAGTGTGAAGTTTTTTTCACGTTGCATGATCTTTTATTACTGTTATTGGTAGTAAACTCCTAGGCACTTGCGTGGTTATAAATTTAAAAAACCACAACTACTGGTGTCTTCATGTTGCTACTGTAATATGAAATTGTAGCAACTAGTCTTCACCTATGTTAGATATGCTTGCATAAAATAATTTATTTTAGCTGTAGTACATCTTAGTTTGTCTTTTCTGAGCTCTGAGGAGGACCTGGGTGCCAAGTTGGACAATAGGTTGGCCATGGCCCAGCAGCGTGCCCTTGCAGCCAAGGAGGCCAATGGTATCCTGGAATGCATTAAAAAGAACATGGCCAGCAGGGCAAGGGAGGTGTCACTCTCTCTCTACTCTTCCCTGGTCAGGCCACATTTCGAATACTGTGTCCAATTCTGTGCTTTCCTGTTCAAAAAAAAGACAGGGATCTTCTAAAAGGAGTTCAGCAAAGGGTCACAAAGATGATAAAGGGCCTGGAGCATTTTTCTTTTGAAGAAAGGCTGAGTAACCTGAGTCTGTCTAGGATAGGGGAAAAGAATACTGAGGGGGATATGATAGATGTCTGTAAATATCTAAAGGGTGGTGGGAGGCAAATGGGTGAGGCCAGGCTCTTATCAGCAGTTCGTAGCAAAGCACCACCAAGAAGTAATGGCCTAAAACACGAACACAGTAAGTCCCATAGTAACATGCAGAAGAACTTCTTTACAGTAGGGCTGACAGAGCATTGAAACAGGTTGCCCAGAAAGATTGTGGAGTCTCCTATGGAGATACTCAAGACCCATCTGTATGCCTACCTGTGTGACCTATTGTAGGGAACTTGATTTAGCGTGACTTTGGCTTGGTGATCTTGTGATCCCCCCCCAATCTCTGCAATTCTGTGATATCCAGACTGGCATTTTTGGAAAGGTCTTCTTGTAATTCCATAGCTTTCTCCACCTTCCTTGTATCATGTGACTACCTCGTTAAAAGTGCAATATTTTATCCCTTTTTCACTGAAGCAGATCTAGTGCCACAAACGTACCCAGAAAAAAAATTAATATAGATCATAAAAATATGGACACACTGAACTGAAAATGCCCTGCATTGATTAGTCTAGGTCAATCTGTTATTTATTTGTGGTTTGTAACAGGTACAAGCAATATTCAAACCAGATGTGTTTTATTTCAGAATAGGAACCTGGACCTGGAAGACCCCAGGTTACAAAAACAATTAATTCCACAAAAGTGGAAAAGGAGGTTGTTTTCTGCGGCTACAGTAAGGGTCACCCACATAAACTCCAAATGACAAGCTATAAAACACTTCTCTATAAGAGAAGCTGGAAGATTAAAAGCTACAAAACCTACAGGACACCCTAAAAGAACTGCAGGAGATACCAAAGCTTTTCCGGCATCACACATTGAAATAGAGATGGCTATGAGTTCAGGAGGATGTGCAGCTGGAAGCCTGTGTATATACAAGACAAAAATGAGTAGAAATCCTTGTGCAGACACGCATTTCAGCTCAAAGGCAGTTAATTTCAGCACAGATATTTTCTTGATGAAGGAAAGTTAAATTGAGATAAATCTCTTTTAAAAAGGAAACAATACTATCTGTGTACATTTTTACCATAATTCAACAGCTAAATCTGCTGAAACTCCTGGTTGAAATCCATGCTGAAGTGTACACAGACTTCAAAAGAATCTTGACAGGAGATATGTAGTGGTAGAGTTATAAAATAATGAAGGCTGAAGAGAACCTCTGGAGGTCATCCAGTCCAACCTTCTGCTTGTAATAGATGTAGTCGGAGCAGGCTCCTCATGGCTATGTACATTTAGTTTTGATTGTCTGTGCTCCAAGGACAGAAATTTCACAGCCTCCTAGGGCACCTCATGCAATGTTTGGCTACTCATATCATGAAAATAGTTTTCCTTGTATCAAATCAGAATTTCTTGTTTTCCAGTATGAGTCTATTGTGTCTTGACATATCACCATGTAACTTTCATAACTCTGCTTCCATTTTTCTCTATGACTTCCCCTTAGTTGTATAAAGATGTGTTAGACCAGAGAAGAGTTTTCTATGAAGAAAGAAAATTCAGTGATAATTTTTAGCAGCACTGGTTTACATCTTATGTTAATTGTAGAAATACTGCAGTCAGAACTCAGATGGGGGTAATGGGTTGGATATGCAAGGTGTATATTACTAACAACAGTGAGGCAGAGGGCCAGAGAAAAAGCAAGAAATTGCCCTAACTAGGCCATCACAGTCCTTGTATTTTAATAGCAATTGCCCTGGAAATTCGCTTGTATATTGTTGGCTGAATGAATAGAATTACTTCTGCAACATGGTCAAAAAAAGGCCTCTGCATTTCTCCCACGCTGTTTGGGAGAATGAGTGAAGTGACAACAAACAGATTAACTAGTGCAAAAGGCTCTGTGCTAGCAAATGCCACTGAAATCTTCTCTGGACAGTGAGGATGCTCTAGTAAAGGTGGTGAAGCGGAAAGTACTCCGCTCCAAAGAGCACAATCCTATCTGCTGAACATTAACCAGTGGGTCCCAAACTGGCCTTTGCAAACTGTCTCCCATACAGTTTGCTTTTGCTTCTGAGCAAAGGTTGTGTGTTGACAGGCATGTGCTTTTGCCAGATCCTCTCCTGAGCTGGGTCAGAGCCAGCAACCCATACTGGGGAAGGAGTATTGTCCCATGAGGGTCCTTAAGCCTCAGCTGCTCACTCCACTGCCTCCATTCAGAATCACCGGTGTTTCTTTAAAAGAACATTTCTGCCGAGGAACTCATAGTATCCTCAGTGTTGGAAGGGTCCCTTAAAGGTCATGCATTCCAACTTTCCCACAGCAAACAAGGATACACACAGCTAGGTCAGGCTGCTCAGAACCTGGTCATGTTCCAGTGCCTCACCACCCTTATTGTAAAAAACTTCTTCCTTATGTCCAGCCTAAATCACACCACTCTTAGTTTGAAACCATTTCCCCTCGTCCTATCTCTACAGACCCTGCTTAATAGTCCATCCCATTCTATCTTGTAGCTCCCCTTTAGATACTGAAAGGCAAGGCCACTTTCAAGTTACCTCAGAGCCTTCTCTGGGCTGAACAGTCCCACAGCCTGTCCTCGTAGGAGACACATTCCTCCTCTTGACTCAAAGTTTAATTTGAAAAGAAAAGGTAATAGTCAGATGAGAAAACCAAGCAGATGAACCTGGACATCTGATTTGGGGTCTCATTTGCATTTTCTAGGACAAGTGTTTAGAAACAAAAGGGAGAACATTTGCCTCTTGCATAAGCAGAGGGCCAAGATGAACAGTGTCCGAATATCCTGGCTGAAATGCAAGTTTCCACACAGATTTTGTTAATTTGCTCATGTTCATTTAAGACAAAAGAAAAGAGGAAAAAAGAAAGACTTTATGTGAAAGTCCCCAGTTACACAGGGGATTAAATAGCACCTCCAAAACTAACTCCAATCCTGTCCTGCTCTGATTGCGAGCAAGGATACATGTACAGCAGATGTATTTTCTGTTATTCGTCCTACCTTTCTCATGACTGATGCTAACTCAAATCATCTCACTAGCATTAAAACACAGCTCATTACCTGGTGTGAAAGCACTGCATGTTACTAAAAGCTTTCAACCTTCTGATTTAGTAGTGATGCCTTGACAATTCACATGTGTTTTGTTGGTTGAGCGAACAGGATGTTGAGAAGCAGATTTACTTTATACAGATAGGGACTGCTGTGGTTTTTGGTCAGAATATCCCTTACTGAAACAAGGGACTTCACTGACAAATATGAAGCTTGACATTTTGTCTGGAGAACAGTGTAAAAAAGCAGCATTGTGCTGGTGAGACTTCACCTGGAGTACTGCATTCCACCAAATGTGGAATACTCAGTACTGAAGAGATGTGAACCTGCTGGAGCATGTCCAGAGGAGGGCCATAAAAATGATGCAAGGGATGGAACACCTCCCTTCCAAGGGGTGAGAGAGAGCTGGGGCTATTCAGCCCAGAAAAGAGAAGGCTCAAGGGAGACATTCAGTGTCTAAATGGGGGGGCTATAAGAAAGAAGGGGACAGACTCTTCAGGAGAGTCTGTTGTGATAGGACAAGGGGAAATGGTTTCAAACTAAAAGAGGGGAGATTTAGGTTGGATATAAGAAAAAACACTTTTTACAGTAAGAGTAGTGAAGCACTGAAATGGTTTGCCCAGAGACGTGGTTAATGCTTGGTCTCTAGTGACACTCGAGGTCAGGCTGAATGGGGCTCTTAGCAACCTTATCTAGCTGTAGGTATCCTTGTTCCCTGCAGAGAAGCTATATGACCTTTAAAGTTCCCTTTCAACTCAAACAATTCTGTGATTTTATGAAATTCATTTATAAGTCATCTTTGTTTGAGGAATTTAGAACCACAGAGTTGTAGAGTTGTTAGGTCCAAAAAGACCTTTTGGATCATTACAGCCAACCATCAACCTGTATTATCACTATACCATCAATAAAACATATGCCTTTTACCGTGTTCACACATTTAAAATACCTTTACAGATGGAATCTCCACCACTTCTCCGGGCAAATTCTTCTGATGTTTAGCCCATCCTTTCCATGTAGAAATTCTTCCTGATATCCAATCTGGAAATACCTATACAAATCTCTCATGAAACAATTTGAGTTCATTGTCTCACATCATATCACTTGTAACATTAAGAAAGAAATCAGGACCCTACAGCATCCTTTCAGGTAGTTGTAGAGATTAAGTCTCTTCTCAACCTTATTTTCTCCAGATTAAACTGCCCCAGTGCCTTCACTTGCTCCTCATAAGTCCTGTTTTTTATTCCTTTGTTGCTCTTCTATCCGTTATTGTCCTTCTCTGCACTTGAGCAACTCAATATCCTTCCTGTAGTAAGAGACCAAAAACTGAACAGAGTACTTAGATATGATCTCACCAGTGCTGCTTTTGAAGGAACAATCACTTCCCTAGTCCTGCTGCAGGTCAGGCTGCCATTAGCCTCCTTGACCACCTGAATGCACTGCAGGCTCATGTTTGACCAAGAGGAACAACTAAGAAATAACGGTTTCCTCCAGACAAATGACTCCGGTATATTTCTGCCTGGTTTCTCCATGAAGTTGCTAAGAGCTCTTCTAAAAGAACTGAACTTTCCGGAGGGAAATAGGAAAGTGATATTTTCTTTCTATGCAGTGTTACCTATATAGGGTGATATCTGAGCAACTGAGATAAAATCACAGAAGACCTTACAGTCTGGATAGACAGGCATGGAGATGGGAGCAATTAGCATTTCAGCAATGTTTTTTAGTGGTAATGAAAAGCCCATGAAAAAGAGTGCATGGAGTTTTTAATCTGAATTTTAACCATCCTCTATGCACCTACAGCTATTCTACATATAAGTATTTTTTATATGCTTTCTTTAATTTTAATGTATTTGAGTGCCCATGTATACTATAATGCTATGGAAAGCACAGCAGTGACAGCAGAGCAGCAAGTCCCTACACTGCAGCAAGTGAGGACTTGCTCAGATGCAACAGCAGTGAGCAGAGAAATAATAGAAAGAAGCCTCTTACATTCAGAAGGCCACAGGTAGGCAGAGATCTCCAACAAGAGATGAGTGCACATCTGCTGCCCTTCAATGAGGTCTGGAAAGGCTCAGATCCTGACTCCACCCCTTTCAGTTACTCAGGTGCATTGCATGCACCTCTGGGTTGTCCTTGCCTTCCCACCAAGTGCTCAGTTACTGTTTCAAGCTGTGATTTTGCATTTCTACTACAGAGACACAAAAGAACTTTTTGAAATGGACTATCAGAAGGTGAATGAAATAATAAAGCACAGTGTTTTCCAAAATGATGTCGAAGCTGAAACATTTATTGCTTGAGAAACAAAGAGAAATAAAAATAATCTGGGGTTATTACAAAAAAAAAGAAAACAAAGGCATTGTGCTTGCAATCAGAGTAAATGTGACTCAAGTATATATAAAGACAAATGATGCAAAAAAGATAATGAAAGCAAATAAAATTACTGCAGTTTTTGAAAAGGAAGTAAAGTTACAGGAAAGTTGTTGGACAATTGTGATATAATGACATGATATGCTAGTTATGTATAAATTAAATCTAATGGAAGAAAATGCCTCTTCATTATTTGACAGGTATATCCGACAACATTAAAATTTATTCAGAATACTATAGGGCCCGGTAAATCTCAAAGCCCTTTTGAGGATGTTCTTAATATAACTTAGGCCCAATGAAATTCATGAAAGAAAAAACTCACTAGAAAAATTAATAGCTTTGCTGTTATATTTTTGGCAAAACTTTCATCCAGTTTCAGGCATTCGGTAAATTATTCTACTCAGTTGCACTGAAGAATCTCAAATGTTTTACTATCTTTTACATAGTATCATGATTTACACAGAAGTATACATAAA
Source organism: Lagopus leucura (assembly GCF_019238085.1). Taxonomy (NCBI): domain Eukaryota; kingdom Metazoa; phylum Chordata; class Aves; order Galliformes; family Phasianidae; genus Lagopus; species Lagopus leucura. The sequence continues at coordinate 12,683,738 of NW_024962272.1, forward strand.
AATGTCCATGCACAACTACCATATTTTGAGGCAAGATTATCTTCAAGTAGAAGACTTGTTCTTGTTCAGATTTCTGCTAAACTAGATGTGGAAAAATACTGCCTTCTGAAAAATCCTTTTTTTTTTTTCCCCCCAGACTTAATAAATCCGGCCTGCATGCCACTGGGGCAGGGAGAGAGAGGCTATGTTATGAGTTCATTTCCAATTTCTAAAAATTGAAATGTTGTCAGAAAAAATTGTGTGTGTGCATTTATACCCAGTGATAGGCAGATGGGTAGATAGCGAACAAATAGGTAGGTAGTTCCCCTATACAAATATTCATACCAAACAAAGACATTAGTACTCAGTAATGACTTTCATATCATCTTTCTTCTATTTCCATTCTGTTTGCCTGCTTTCTCTCCCTTCCAGTATGCTTCTTGCACACAGGCTGCTACACTATATATAGCTCTGAAATTGTGTGGCATCTTTAAAAATGCATCTCTTGTCAAGTTTTGCTGGGAGCCGCTCCACACGGAGGACTGACAGGGACTGCAAGAGCAGGATGGTTTGGAGACTCAAGTAAAAGAAGAGAAAAGACTGTTCATTATTGGTTCTCCATGGCACCCCCCTGCTGTGCAGCCAACCTTCCCCATGTCCTTTGGATTCCCCTCAACTCCCTGCCTAACATGGCAGCCTCCAGCCTGCACACCTGGACATCAGAGGTATTCCTTTGCTTTCTGGTAGAGTATGGTAACAATATGCACACAAACCAAAAAAATGACACCACAACATACACGCAATATACAAAATAGACACAGAGTATGTGTTTTGTTCATTTTGTTTGTGTGTGCCATAACTCTAAACTGGTAGCCATTGGTACAGAAGCCCTCTGGGCTTGCAGTAGTCACCCAGTACCTGACGACTGTGGAAGAAAAACATTCATGTGTGGCAACCTTATGAGGGCAGAATGAATAGGATTCCCTTCTAGAGCAGACTCCTGAACTCCTCACCTCCAGGTATTTGAATCTGTTGTGGTGGTCTGAACCAAAACAGATGCATAACCTAATGATAGAATTTAATATGAAAGTAAGTAGCACTTTCCTATTTGTAATGAATTCATTCTCAGCTGTCCAGTTAGAAGCACAGAAAAGTTTTAGATCTCACTTTTTTGAGAATACGTGCATCTCAACCTGAAGATAATAAAGTAAATTTCAGTAGTGTCACTGAGGTTTCACTCTCTTCTGAGTGAGCTGGCTCAATTTTATGAATCTCTAATCCCTGTTTATATATTACATCTGAATTCATTTCCCCTTTCCCATTTCCTCAGATATTATACCTTATTACAGTTACATAAATTCACTGCTCTTATCTTCTTTCCTATTAGGTAATGTGGTATGCTCAAAGGTGATGGGGTGAATTCCACTATTTTCTTCATTTAATATTATGCAGCTGAACATTTGAGGTGTCATGGAACACAAAACAAACAAAAAAGTCCCAGAGAAAGTCAGCATAATGCAGTATTTATTCTTATTGTAATTGAAACATTTCCACAGAATGGCAGAGGTGACTCAATTTCCTGAAGTATGAACAATACCAGCAGCCACCAGAGTGCCTGGGAGCTGTTTCCTAGAGGCACTGCCAAGCAGAATAAGAGCTCATGATTAACATGGAGGCCAAAGAACAACACAAATAGTATGCCATGATTACTTGCTTCACAAACGTACGAAGTTTTATTTTTGTGTTCCTCCATTAAAGAGCATTAAAAGAAGAAAGAACATTTTGACCTGTGATGTCATCAAAAAAGTGGTTTTTTTACTGGCAGTTGTATGACCTCAGGGACAGATTTGGGCACCAAATTTGGTTTTCCGCAGGCCTATTTGTTGTATTAGTTAGTTTGGTTTCTGTCTGGTTCACTATTTAAAATGTTTTACTGCTGTTTCTGGAAGACTTGGGATACAGCAAAATACCTTTTGCATTTAGACTCTCTGTGTTATGTCACGATTTACTAAGCTGTGCTGAACCACAACAAAGCTAGTCTGCGTTGGAGAGGAAAAAATGCACAGTAGCCAGGACTTTGTTACTAGGATATGAAAGTGGCTTTCATGTAGCCAATATCCCAATTATTATAAGATTTTGTGATGCATAATCTCTCATGAACTACGAGAGTTTTCTCCAGGTTTACGTTTGTATTAATTCAGCCCCAGTGCTAGGCACATAGGTCAGAACAAAAGCAATGCCTACTATTTATTTCCTTGCAAACAACAATAGATACAAAGAGCGCAGTAATTCAG
>NW_024962272.1:12686020-12713485 GCF_019238085.1 Lagopus leucura
TTCCATTGGTAGCAACATTACCGTGTGTCTTTAGTGTACTGCAGGAGTACTACTGGTGAGGAAAGGACATTAAAGCCCATTCAGTTCGAATCCTCTGCCATGGGCAGGTTGTCACCTGCTAGGTCAGGCTGACCAGGGACCTATCTTTGAATGCCCTGAGGAATGGGGCATACACAGCTTCTCTAGACAGCCTGTGCCAGGAGATTACCATTCTCTCCGCAAAGTATTTCTTTCTAAAGTCTAACCTAAATTTTCCCTCTTTTCACTTTGAGACATTACCTCTTGTCCTAAGGCTGTTAGACTGTAAAAGAAGTCAGTCCTTCCTGTGTATAAGATCTCCTCAAGTACTGGAACCTTCTCCAAGCTGAACAAGCCCAACTCCCTCAGCTTGTCAGGACTGTAAGTGCTGTCTCTCCTCGCTCAGGAGACCAGCTTTCCTCTTGGCAGTCTCTGAGAACACAGGTCTAAACATGGTATCCAACAGACAGTGGGCTTATTCCAAGAAGACTGTGGTGACCCATACAGACAGCCTGCCCAGAAATCTAGCTGTTCAGGTCTCTGGATGCAAGGAGTTCCTGAGCCTGCTGCTGCCTGGGGAGGGTAGCAGGGATTTCACCTGTGTGAGCAGGTGGATGAGCTGCTAAGTCTAGTGGTGGAGCTCAAGGAGAAGGTGGAGAGACTAAGGGCCATCAGAGACTAAGAGCAGGAGATTGATGTGTGGAGTGAATCACTGGCATGCCACAAGGAAGGGTGCTAGGGAGATACCCCCAGAAAAGTGGTGGACCCCCTGCCCTGTCACAGTCAGACAAACCTGACAGATGAGGACGGTTGGAAGAGAGTCCTAACTTGGTGTAACAGGAACGGCCTCTGCCAGCCTAACCCACTTCCCCAGCTCACACTAAACAACAGGTTTGAGATGCTGGAAATTGAAAGGGAAGGTGAGTGGAGAGCTGAGGGAGGATCTGACTTAGAGGGAGCCTAAGGTGAGGTGGTAACCCCCACGCCTAGAGACTGCCTCTGCCAGGAAAGAAAGAAAGGTGGCAATGGTGGGCTGCTCCCTTCTCAGAGGAACGGAGGGTCCCATATGCAGACCAGACCCAAGCCATCGGGAAGTGTGCTGCCTTTGTGGGGCCTGGGTCAGGGACATAAATAGAAAACTCCCAAAGCTGATTAGCTCCACTGATTAATTTCCATTACTCATAGTTCAGGTGGGCAGTGATTAAATTGCTCAGAGAAGTCTATGAACTATGCAAAGAGATTTCAGGGGCTTGGTGTGTTTAGTTCAAGGAGCGCAAGTGATCTTTTGTTCTATACCTTCAGGGGCAGTGAGGGATATGGAGAAGGCTTGGAAAGCACAAGTAATTAATAATTGGCTCAAAGGCTGGTGTCAAGGCAGAAACTTTGGGTTCTCTGATCATGAGGCAGTTCACTTGGCTCCTGCCCTGTTGTCCGTGCATGCAACCCACCTGTACTAAAGGGGGAAACAAATCCTAGTGCAGGAGCCAGTGGGGCTTATCAAAAGAGTCTTAAACTAGCTATGATGGGGGAAGGGGACAAAACAGGGCTCACAGAAGATGAGCCCAGGGGAACGATGCTTGAGTTGTGAGTGAAGCAGATGATTCAGCTGAAGTGCATCTACACCAGTGCACACAACAAGGGCAGGAGGAGCAACAGGAGGAGCTGGAAGTGATTGTGCATCAGGCTAACTTTGACCTAGTTGCTATTACCAAAACATGGTGGGACCATTCCCATGACTGGAGTGCTGTGATGGATGGCTACAAGCTATTCAGAAGGCATAGACAAGGAAGGAAGGGTGGTGGTGTGACTTTTTATATTAAAGAGCGTTTCGATATTGAAGAGCTTGGGGTTAGGAGTGATGAAGTTGAATATCTATGTATAAGGATCAGGGGGAAGGCCTGTAGGGGTGACATCTTGGTGGGGGTCTGTTATAGACCACCTAATCAGGATGAAGAGAAGGACGAGACAGTTTGCAGAAGTTGCACCATTGCCAGCACTCATTCTCATGAGAGAGTTCAACTCCCCTGATATATGTTGGAAATACATTACAGCACAGACAAGGCAGTCCGAGGAGTTTCTAGAGTGTGTGGAAAATAGCTTCCTTAAACAGCTGGTACGAGAGCCTACCACAGGTGGTGCCCTGCTAGACCTGCTCTTCACTAACAGTGAAGGACTGGTGGGAGCTGGAAACTGTCTTGGGCAGAGTGACCACGAAATTGTATAATTCTCTATCCTTGGAGATGTCAGAAAGGTGACTAGCAAAACTGCTATCTTGAACTTCCAGACTCCCTCTCCTCAAGGCTGATTCCAGTGTGTTTTTCTCCCAGTCTGTATTCATTTCTGGGATTGTCCCAACACAAATGTAACACCTTGCACTTGACTTTACTGAACCTCACTAGGGTTACAATCTGAGCAGCCCCCTGTAGCTAGTCCTTTAGGAGGTGGTTAAGACTGGGTGATCTCAAATTCCACCTCAGTGTGGTGAGACTGCAGATATCTGTGTCCTTCCATTCACATTGCAGAAGAAGCATTCCTGAGGATCTGATGAGGAGGTCAGAACAGTTTCCATAGTCACATCCTGTTTTCTGTCACACACTCAGTCTCCCCAAATTTTTGCCTGTTCCAGATGAAATACTCTGTGCTGGGCTTCCAGGTCAAATATGCTTCCTTAATTATAATTATTATTACTTTATGTTTTACATCAGCCTGATCAAAACAAAAATATGTATCAAAAATGTTATTATGACATATTAGTTAAAGTTAACTCTTTGCTCCAGTTACAGTAATGCTTCACTATGTACACTGCTGAACATTTCTTTTTTTCTATTACCCCATTGTAAGATTTTCATGCAAGTTTTTTTAATTAAAAAAACTTTAAAAATTAATTTTAAATATAAATTTATTATAAATTTATAAATGTCTTAATAAAAAAGAAACTGAAAAAAATTATTTTATATCCTCTTTTCAAGGGCAATAAATCTTCACTTTTTGTTACATGTCACTGCAAAAGTGAGAATTTATTTTTCTTTCATTTATTCCTTCAGAGTGAATCCGAATCAAGCCATGCGAAGGAAATAATGAATCAATTGATCATTTAGTTGGATCAATAGCTCAGTTCTGACATTCTGCATTAAGCAGTAACTAATTGCCCAATTCTAAATGCTTTTAAAAACTTATCTAGGAAATCAATAGCACAGTAACTGCATTTTAAACAGAAGAACGAACACAGTTATGCAGGAGGAAATGGGCAGCCATAACTGAGGTATATGCCACAGCAGGAGGGTTCTCTGATGCTTTCTTTTCTCTTTTCTCTTTTTATGTGTCTTTGTTCATCTTTTTTTCCCCAGTAGTTGCTTCTGTGTGTATGATGGGAACCAATAGCTCACCCAGAGCTTTAGTAACTGGTGACCATAGTAATACGGGCTGCTGTGGGATCTGTCAAGAGAAGAGTGTGTCCTCCTTGCTGTACTGCACAGTCTTCCTGGTTCATGGTGAAATGAACAGCCAAAGATCAGGAAGACATATCCTTGGTAACACTTCCTGATCCAGTTTATTCTATTCTCCTTTGCATTCTGGACTTCATATTTATCTTCAATCTTCATGTTTTTTCACACACTAAGTGGTAATTTCTCCTACCCCGATAAAGTAGGGGTAGTAGATTACTTATCCCAAGGAGTAATTTTCATAACACAGTGTGCAGCATGAGTATTTTCTTGTTTGTGATGAACACCCTCAATTGTGAGCAATTTATGCAGTTCTATAAGGACTGCTCTTAAAGTAATGCTTCCTGTTTTATGATGATGGCTCACAACATTAGAGACAGATGTTGGTGGTATGGCAGTGGAGGCTGAGCCTTCTCATCAGTATTCTGTTACATTTTGATGACATGGCAGATGACAGCAGAAGGGCAGTGTGATCAAATGCACCTGACATGGAAGGGCATATGAAGTCAAGGTGTGTCACTGAATTCCTCCACACAGAAAAAAATGGCACCTATTGACATTCACCAATATTTGCTGGATGTTTATAGAGGCCAATCAGTGTGCGTGAGCACAGCGAGGCAGTGGATGGTGTTTTTCAGCAGTGACAACAGCAACATGAAAGACAAGCCAGGCTCTGGATAGCCATGCACAGCTGTCACAATGTGAAATGAAGAGTATCTTGATCAGCTCATCTCTGCAAATTTACAGATTATGACCTGGGAACTGCGTATGGAGCTGAATATGGTGGCAGCATTAAAACATTGCATAGTTTGCACCAGGTGGATCTCATCAATGGTCACAAAAAAACAGATACACCATGTGCAAGTTTGTCAGGACCTACAGAACCAATAGAAGGCTGAAGGTGACAGTTTCCTGGATTGTGTCATTGCTTGTGATGAAGTATGGTGCCACCACTATGAGACAGATTCAAAATGGCAGCCGAGAAAGTGGCAATGTGAATTCCTCATCAAAAAAAAGTTCAAGACACAGGTCTCAGAGAGTAAAGTCGTGTGCATTGTCTGTCAGGGTAGGAAAGAAGTGATCCTTCTGGGTTTTCTGAAACGTGACAAATCATCAACTCTGACCGCTGCTTCATGATGCTGACTAAGGTGAAGCCTCTAACTTCCATAGTCAGACCAGAGAAGAAGACAACCTTCCTCTTGCAACGTGGTAATGTCAGATACCATACCTATCTGAAGACTGTGGAGCACATTACCAATCTTGGCTGGACTGTCCTACCACATAAACCATATAGTTTGATGTTTCGTTTAAATGTGTTGTTTCCTGTTGATTTCCTTTCTTGAAGGCAAAAATGCAAATACGAATGCAATATCTTACAGCCTATAGCACCAGACCCTTGAGACCATCAACATAGTCACATAGAAAAAAAGTACTTCCAATAAACTTGAAAGTAGTTATTCAGAAGATTACAAGCCTGGCTGATAAAGGAAAACTGATACATTCAGACTCTAAAAAATTATGATTCTATAAATAAATGAATGGTCTAGCATCAAAATAATGTATTTACTTAAAGGAGACACAATATGAATATAATTATTTCTTCTAGAATAGTCCAGCCACAGTGTAAACAAAATCACTGCAGGAAACAAAGAGTCTTTCCTAACAAAAACAAAGAAACATACAAACAACAACAACAAAAAAGATTCACATCTCATGTCTGTTAAGACTGCTTTTACTGCAGGCACAATTTAATTCTGCAGTGGCCAAGCAGCCGAAGATTAAGCCTTATTATACAAACTTGAATCACTCAGTTTATTTTAAAAGTCATTTAATCTTTTAATAAATATTAAGTATGTTCAGGTTTTTTAACATGGAGAAATCATAATATTTCAGCATTGTTCTCTCCTCTGGATGCACTCAATTGAAAGACTGTAACCAAATATTAAAGAAAAAGCCATCACTTTCCTGAAGTCAAATCAAATTGTTTTGTGTTGTAGCAGCACATAATCAAATTGCCATTTATTTCACTGCAGAGTCTATTCTGAATTTATTCTGAATTGATTGGCCAATTAAGCTATCACTTGTTTTTTGGCACAAATAACTTGCTTTGACTCATCTGGTTTGCTGCTTAGTTCTCAAGACTGTGCGAGATGCTGCACATCCTACCCTAGCCTGGATCAAAAAGTAGACTGATGCTTTTCTTAATGGCAAAGCAAAAGCCTTTGAAGTATCTGAGTATAGTTGAGATGTCATCCATTCCTTGCTGCACCCTTTGATCACTAGGAGACAACACGTTTGAAACAAGGATGGCCAATACTCTGAGTGCACTTTCCCTGGATCCCTTGTCTTCTGCCACTCTGCACACTGCTTACCTGTTTTCACATTGATCAATCAGTATTCTCCTTCACACATTTTAATTGCTTGTTTTGGAGGGCAAGACCTCGTCAAAAAGTCATTGAGCTTGAGGTTGTATTTGAGCACTGGTGTTCCCAACAAAGCGTGCTTTCAAATGAGATAGCAGCTGTCCATAGCCGCTGTTAAGCCAGAGTTGGGATATTTATAGTTTTTAACTTTCTGTGCAAACTAGTCACTCTGCATTGCTAAAGACCAGAATAATCCAGGTCAGATTCCACTTAAATATTCCTTCTGGTGCTTTCCATTAGCTGAGAGTCTCTGAAGGCATAAGAGCGGCCCGTGGGTGAAACCAGACACAAGGATGTAGATGGTTTTCTGATGCACGTCTGAGTAACCATCAGCACTTTATGCTCACTTTGCATTGCTAAGTAGCTAAATACAATGGCTCACATAAATGAGACTGCAGGGATTTCTAGTGCTGTATTTTGGACAAACAGCTTTAATCTTATTTCCTTGGCAAGCAGGTAGAATCACCTTACTTTAGATATATATTTTAGCTGAATTTTATCTCTGTTCCTTTTAAAAATGTAATGTCATACATAGTAATGAGCAGCTATATTGAACCTTTGTAAGGTCAATCTACAGAAAAAAAGAACAACTAATTACTTAAAATATAAAATCTCAGTGTAATTGTTCTTTCATGTGTGCCACCCTAATAATTGCATTTTTGAAAGGCTACAGAGTGTGGTTCTCTGAGATTTTGGCAGCCAGCTTTTAACAGCCAAAAAGTCACTGAGAGGATAGTACAGAAAAAACAGCTGCATTATCTAGAAACTAAAGGTAGTTTTATGTGTATTTTTCTTGGAAAGTGCTTTGTCCTCTGAAGAAAACAAAACAAAACGAAACAAGAAAAACAACAAAATATCCAAGCCAGATGGTTGTAAAATAGTGTTGGAGAAAGCAAATGAGTTTATTTGCACCTTCTTTCTGCTATACTGGCAACTAGAAAAGCTCTTGATTTGAATTTTGAGTTTGAAATTTGTCCTTCAGCGAAAGCATTATCTTGCAGCAGAGCAGTGAAAAGGTGGATGTTGTTGCTTGCAATAATCAGAAGTCAGAGAAAACTTCATTGCAGCTGGGAGGATGATAAATGTGTAGCGTTAGTTCACACTGGAATACTGTTTAACAAGTCTTATCATCTAGTGGACTGATCTAAGAACTTTCATCCTGATCCATCTAACAGCAATTTAACTGAGATAGCTGATTAGGAAAACATATCTGTGCACTCCCCTAAAATTAGAGGAGAGATCTACCTTGGAAATATGCACTTGGCAATTCAGTCGAAGAGCATTTTATGCTCTGGGAGTACAGTATTTTCCTGAGCATGAAGATATCTTCAGGCACCGCTAATTTAGGGTGTTCAGATTGGATCTAACACTAAGTAGGAGTAATCTTGACCTTATATTCTGTATCATGTACACTCTGTATCTAGCTGAGTTAAGGAGCTGCTATGCCTTCTGACACCTGGTCATTTAACTTCTCCTTCAGTTTCTAAAACTGAAAAATGTTGTTCTACAACACGGTAAGCTCAGAAAATGCCAAAGAAAAGAGTTACAGGTAGATATGCCCTCACAAATGGGCTAAATTATGAGTTAGTTTTAAAGTAATGATTGCATTTATTTTTCAAAGTCTGTTTCTGTTTAAAAGTGTTGCTTTTTACTTAAACCATGCTCATTTAAAATAGCAATATTTTGTTACCATAGCAATGTTTTCCCCGTTGTAATTCTGTCACTTCAGGTTCATTGCAAACTGTACTGCATAGTCAGAGTTCAGAGATGGATTCAGCTCATCACCTTCATCCTTGGGACAGCATATGGTTGGTGTCCGCAGTGTGTATCAGAGCTGATATTCATTCTTGGTGTTATCTAGTTATTTGAAGTGACACAAACTGTGGTGAATGTAATAAAACTTCAAATAGTACAATTAAATGCGTTTGTCACTATCCAATCTAGTTTTCAAATTTCTAGCTTTTCCTTTCAGCACAGGTCGAAAGTCAATCAAAAAGAACTCCTTCCCCATGCTATTGTATTGAAAACTAGTCAGTACAGTAAAAATGAAGTGTGTATCACTATGACTATCTCCATTAACCTACAGAATTTCCGTGACTGCTTTCTGAGAGCATTCCCTGCTATCATCTCTAGACTCGTTTACATGATTCTTTCCATGGAAGACCTGATTAAACATCTGCATAAAACATTTTGTATCAGATGACTGCTTTATGCTGAACACATTTCTTTTTATGCTCAGTGGCATGAGACTAGTGTTTAAATAGGTCTAAGACGAGTTATACTTCCGTTACCCAGAAAGGAAAGACTGAGATTTCAGTGAACTAGTATCAGCAGTGGGTAAGAGAAGAATTAACTGCAGTTATACTGCTTGCAATCATGTTCCATTTTGCAATGAATAGTAGGAGTTGTTTTTAATCAAATGCATCTTCTGCACTTGTATATTCCTATCCAAAGGTACTTCTTTAAAATAACACGATTTACAGTGCTGTGAGAAGCCTGAAACATAGCATCACTGTCATCGCAAGAGATGAAACACACTAAGAGCTTTCTCCTCAGGGAACAGGAGAGTGCTGCACACCACTGACAGGCTGACTTGTTTTTCAGACCTTAGAAGTTCCCCTACCCCCTTCTTGCTTCCAAGCTCCTCTATGAAATATGCTGTCAACAGCACCAGCAGGGCTATTTCTACCAGAATGTCTGTATTTGAATTGTAGATCACAACCAAAAATATTACTTGAGGCCTTGCAATGTTTACCTCAGTCACTGTTTTTGTCCTTTGGATTCAGAAGGAGAAAAATCTCTGATAATAACCTTACAAACAACTCAGGCTTTAAATAAGGGAAACATGCTAGCATAACAGTGAGCAAAAATTAGCTCTGTCAAACAGTGTGATGCTCACTTCACCTTAGGATTAGATTATTAGGACTGTTTTTATTACTGGCCATTTAAAATCTTTCGATCTGTCATACCATGCATTGAGCTACTCTATTTAAAATATCAATTTACTGTAATTGTGGGATACAGTAAGTTATGCTCACTGAAGCAATGCTCTCTCTGGCCTGAACCCTGGACTCATGGTTGTTGAGCTCAAGGATATGAGGATGGGTTTGCAGGACTTAGTTCTCCCAAACTCATCCCAAAAGAAACCAAGGGAGAACTTGCTGGAGAATGTTCTTGGTGTGCTCAAAACATGGGACATCTATTCTTTTCAGTGCTGAATATATGACTCCCATGTTAAAATACTGCCTCTTCTCCTCAAATAAAAATCATCCTTGAGCAAGTAAAATCTGTAAAATAAGTACAGCAGCTTGTCTCTGACTGTAGCACTGCCCTGGAACATCATTACCATCATGCCTAAGTGATAACCTCTGCACAGAATAACAGAATCACAGAACAACCCAGGCTGGAAGAGACCTTGAGAGATGATCAGGTCCAACCATTCATTGGAAATGGGACTCTAGATGAGATTATCTAGCATGTTGCACAATTGCACCTTGAAAGTCTCTGCTGATAGATATACTACTCTATCCCTCCCCCTTTTTTTTTTTTTTATGCCTACCCTTTCATTTGAATGTTTGAGGTTTCTGAAGAGGTTGTCTCTATTACCGCATAGCTTGTTCCCTCTCTGTACCCTGTAATACAAATATCTTAGGGCTGGAAAGTTTTCAGTCAAATTTTGTGGACCTCAGTATGGTGATTTTAACTTCGGCATTGTGGGATCCATTCCAAATGAATTGTATAAATTTCTGTGAAGTCCAACTTCATTGTTTTGTCTTACATGGGCAGCATAACATAACAGAGATGTATCTGAGATGACTACAAACCTTGTCTAATTTGATTACACAGGGCAGAGTTTCTGAGATGAGTTTTGTCCAGTGGTCCTCTGCCTCAGGGAGCATTAGGAGCACAGTTGGATCTGTTAGGGATAGGTCAGCACTTTTCATGATTTGCATTTGTCTCAGAATTGGGGTCTGCCTTTCTTTATGCCTTGTTCCCCTTTCTGCTCTCATTATTCACACTGTGGTCCTCTGAATGAAAAGCTTCCTCCTAATATCTAAACTAAATCTCCCCTGTCATTAAAACCATTCCTCCTTGTCCTATCACTAACTACCCTCATAAACAGTCGTTCCCCACCCCTGTTTATACACTCCCTTCAAGTACTGGAAGGCCACAGTGAGGTCTCCCCAGAGCCTTCTCTACTCCAAGCTAAACAAGCCCAGTTCCTTCAATCTTTCCTCATAGGAGAGGTGCTCCAGCCTTCTGATCATCTTAGTGGCCCTCGTCTGGACCCGTTCCAAGAGCTCCGTGCTTTTCTTGTGTTGGGATCCCCAGGCCTGGACACAGTACTCCACATGGGGCCTCACAAGAGCTGAGTAAAGGGGGACAATCTTTTTCTTCTCCTGCTGGCCACCCTTTTTTAAATGCAGTCCAGAACACAGTTGGCCTTCCAGGCTGCCAGCACACAATGCTGGATCATGTCCAGTTTCTTATCCACCAGAACCCCCAAGTCCTTCTCTGCAGGGCTGTTCTCAAGGAGTTCTTTCCCCAGTCTGTATAAATACCTCAGATTGCCCCATCCGAAGTGCAAAATCCTGCTCCTGGCCTTCTTGAACCTCATTAGGCTCACATCTCCAGCCTGTTCAGGTCTCTCTGGATGACTGTTCTTAATCCATCAAACTGCCATGGTGAGGGACCATGTCAAAGTCTTTGCAGAAGCCCAGATAGATGATGACTGTCACCCTTCCCCTATTCACTGATGCCATCATTCCATCAAAGAGGGCCACACACAGGATTTCTTGCTGGAAAAAGCATGATATATTGCATCTTCTACTAGGGCTTTGTATTCAAAGGTTGTACCAATTTCATAACCCCCATGAATTCAGGGAAGACGAGCTCAGCCCCATAATTCAAAATGGTTGCTCCATGCGATCTTCAGATCTACTCATGGACTCAGAGTTCATCTCAACCTGCTGTTTCCTCTCTATCAACACCAGGTTTATTTGTTTTCTCTTACCTCATGGAAATACACCCATTTCTTAGGCAGAATAAGTCTAAAGCTTTTATTTTATGTGAGGAGTGTATTAAGAGATGATGACTTCTGAGTGTGATTAAACCAGCCAGTTTTGAAAATCCTTCAAATATAAATCATATACTTGAACTGCACCTTCCCTTTTTGCATGCATGGTGTTTGAACTCAAGTTACAGGGTCTGGCAGAAGAACACTCCCCAAGGGAAGCAAAGGCTTAGCAAACCAAATATTTCCTTGGATTGCTTGTAAATACTTAAATACTGCCAAAAAGTTATTTTCAGGGAAAAAAAATGCAATTGTACAGATTATTTGCATACTCTTAGTAAAAACATCATCAGGAAATGGTATATGTAGTCTTATCCTATGTTACAGAAACAAATTTCTCTTACAATATGTCTTCATTTTCTCACATATGGGCAAATGGAGAATGATGAAATTTGGCTATATTCTGTCCTGGAAGCTGTACATACAATATCTTCAGTAATCATGCATACTCAACATAAGAGCATTATTTGACTTACAGGAACGAAACTTTGATTGATTACTTCAAGTTCTTCTGAAATGAAAGAGCAGGTGAAAGACAATTAGCTCATCAGACCCAGGATGAAGGACAGTAATTCTGCAGGTAGTCAAACCACCCCTAAAGATTGGGTATTGAAGAATGGTGTTTCCATGAAGAAAAGGGGGAGCAGATTATTCTTGATTATGTCTAGGAAAATAAAAGTGAAAATGCAAATAAAGGGTTCCCTAGCTAAACACAGACTCCAGCACAAACATTTTTGGAAGGCAAGAAATAAAACTTTCTCATACAGAAAGAATTCTCCGGACCTTTTGTAGTCTCCCAGAAGTCCAGAAGAATGAGTGCAGACTGCTGCCCTTATGCTTTTGACACAGCCCTTGCAAAAGTTCAGCAGAAACTTCAGTTCACTGGGATGACAATTTGATGTGGAAATAAAAATTATAGGCATTCTTTAACATGGCTTTCTGAGCATCCTTCACAAAACTGATTTGTAAGTGTGTACTGTATTTCTGTCCACCACTAAGAGAGAGAGGCAGCAAAGGTCTGTTGGCTGCTATGGGTATCTTTGACAAAGCCTTCTGAGACACATGTGTTTGCAAAGGCAGTTCAGTTTGTCCTACACTCCTTGGTGCAAATAGCAATAAATGGGAGCATCAGACCCTGCACTCTGCATGGGAATATGCTGCTCACAGAACTAACCTAATGAAAGCACCTTGATCATCTCGGAGAGGCATCAGAAAGTTTGCTTATTTGGGTTACCTGTGTTAACATGTGTGAAATTTCAGGTCTGGAGGCTAACCTTCCCTATTTGCTGATGAGGGCATGGTCCAAATATTTTGGTGACCTCATAAAGAGCGAAAGGCCTACCACTTCTTTCTATTCTCAGTTTGCTCCTTTACCTCTCTGCTAAATTGACTGCTATCATTTGAGCATCTTACATTACTGTCCACATGTACTATCCAGCTGTTACAGAAACTGGATTCCCACTCAAAGAGATTATCATTTCCTTTCCTTCGTATACATAAAAGGCCTGCTTTAAGTCATAAGACACTAAATAGCAGATGAGTACCATGAGCACAGGACAGGAGCTGAAGGCTCTGGCAAGTGAGCACTGTTGAATATAATAAGCAATGGTTACCCTATGCCAGCTGTTTGGTTAGCCCTTGTCATACACTTTGCAAAGGTCATGATGGAGAGCAGTTTTAAGGAGGTATCTGTTAGAGGGCAGCATGGGATTGAGAGGTGTCCCCTGGGGAGTACAGTCCATACATGATGGCTCTCAGAGAAGATGCAGGAATGCCTCTGCTGTTTTGTACTCCGCTTCTTGATAGCTTAGCATGGCAGTTAAAGGCATTTTAAAATTGTTTTTGAGAGACGAGAGAATTTTACACATTCAAGTCCTCATTAAAGAATGATTTTACTTGGCTCCCTTTGAGTTTCCTGCTGAAACTCCCTGGGTAATTAAATACAAACACACAGGTAAGTACGTGTGCCTCCTCTCATCAAGCAATACAAGAAGACAAGATTATATGGACAATCAGAACACAAAAGTCAAGAAATGTATAAGTGAAGCGCACACAATCTTGTTCCCTTGAAAACACATAGTGCGCCTATAGTAAGGGCAGCCCTCAGAAAACAGACATTTTTCCTAAAGTCAAATTATTTTCAGACATGCTTAACTTCTAGCAAAATAAGCAAACCTTTTGAAACTCCTTAGTGTTACTACAAACTTGCTCTCAGTGTTTCACTGCACAGTGTGTACTCATTTCCCTTGTAGTGCAAGATGACTGAGATTTTAAATGCTTGCTTATGAGTTGCACAAAAGGAGCCTGAGGTCTAATGAATCAACATTGAGCAGTAGTTTCAATATGAATGCTGGAAATAGGAGAAATCCCTCTTAAGTATTTATGTGGTTTAAAGACTGAATGAACTCCACATTTCCGTTTAGCAAATCTGTGGTTAACTTGATCACTTTAATATGGCAGCTGAGGTGGCAGCATAAGGAAGTAAAGAGATTTGCTGGAAAACCATCAACTTAAATGCATATCAGACCACAGAAAGTTTCCAAAGTCCCCAAAGGCCAGTTTTGCTTTTTTGTGGCCATGCAGGTCTTTCTTCTTTTTTTTTTTTACTACAACATGTCTAGCTTAAATGTTAAATAGTAAGTGATAATAACAACCAGCTGGTTCCCATAGAGTAGAAAGTGACTGCCAGAGCATCTGCCATTCTACTTTCTCTCATCCCCGTTGTCAGAGCTTCACAGTGTCTGTTTAATGTGGTATATTAACAGCCCTATCATTACTATAAATATTAAACCCCAAATCCTCACAAGGAGCTCCAGAGAGCAGGGAGTTGATTTCTAGGGATGTGAGTTTCCAACCAAGCTGCCACCAGAACAAGAGAAAGTATTCCACTGTCAGCAGTGGGAAGGAGAAAATGCTCTACCTCTCCGTTGAAAATTGGTCCAAGGCTTTGAGGGAGAATCTTCTGGAAGGCTGAAAAAGTAGTAATAGTCTTTATTCCTTTTACTAGCATTGCATTTGGGGACTGCTTTCCCAATAAAACACCACCATATTCTCAGATGTGCAGAATTTAGGCATGCTGTTTCCACATTCTTTCCTGGCAACTCCTTAAAGCATGTGTGCTGCTAAAAATACAGGAACTACTGATAATTTTCTACAAGCCTTTTCATGCATAGCTGACACTGACTGAGCTTTACAGATAACTGAGACACAGCATCTGTTATTTCCTAGGTAGCAAATTTGTGTGATTTGCCCCATGCTCTGTTCTTAACACCGTTGCATGACATTTTTTCCCAAGAATTTTCCAACTCCTTGAAGAAAGTCAGCACTGCACTTGTTATCGCTGCAGGAGTCCTTCAGCCCCTTTGAGAAGAAAGGCGCCTAGGAACAGGCACAGGAGACCTGAGCTGCCTACTAGTGTGGGAACAGATGTGGAAGATGAGCAAACAGGTGCAGAAGATAGAAAGTTTCCTTGTGGAAGTGCAAGGAGCAGGAATGCAGCCCTGTTTCTGGACTCATGCTGTAACAAAGTAGGAGGGGGAGCTGAAGACCAGAAGGGGCTGCAGCATGGAGGGTCAGGATGTCCCCCAAGGCTTCCACTGAGAGCGAGTCAAGAGCCTTCCTTACTTAACAATAAAAACTTACTTATACTTACCTCCCCAGAGTGTTGTGAGGCTTAATTAGTGAGTGTTTGCAAAGTGCTTTGCAGATGTGAAGAGCAATATAAGCACTAAGTATTATTAACTGGTAGAAGAATGCCAGATGAGAAATCCCTACAGTCTGCTGGAACTAAATTATCCAGCAAGTTCCCCAAAATTACAGGTCAAAGTAGAGAATTCATCCTGAGAAATACCAGAAACCTACTTGCTCAGCCTGCGTGCCTTTCATCCCACCAAGGTTAAGGAACCCTAATTATTACTGAATCCCAGTCTTTCCACAAGCACACACCCCAACAGAAGCCAGAAGAGCAGGTCTCAGAGCTGTCCTTTCCCCACTGAACAGCTGAGGGCATGTGAACCAAGTGTCATCTGCTCTATGGCAGCCCGAAAACAGGACTCATGGCTGGAGCTTGAATTATCCCCTAGCACTTTTCACATGCTTCTTTTTCCTGTGAGATACATAGAACTGCCTACCCCACTTGGGGCCCGCTTTCCTGAAAGTCCTGTGTTGCGCTCCTGTGCACTCTGGGGCTTGGTGTTCATGGTACAGCAGAAGTTGGAGGAGACATGAAGACATGGATCCTGCAACCATGGTGCAACCTTAAACCTGTCACATGGTCACAGCCTTCAGAGAGGAAGTTTTAAGAAGCAGAACTTTATAAAATGCTGGTAATTTGAATGCAGGATGGATGAGAACCCAAACGAATTGCAGACACTTCTGTAGTTCACCTATTCCAAAATGACAAGCTTTACCTTCTGCCTGCCTTCCCTCTCTGAGAATGCAAGTGCCCTAAGTAGAGGTAAAAGGAGCTGACCCCACATCTGACAGGATTCTGAGCTTTCTTGGGGGCACCTGGCTAAGGAAGCAGCCTGGGATATTAGGAGAAACTTTTTCTCTCAAAGGGTGGTCAGGCACTGGAATGGCTGCCCAGGGAGGTGGTGGAGTCGCTGTCCTTGGTGGTGTTCAAGAAGCGCCTGGATGAGGAGCTACGAGATATGGTTTAGTGCTTGTGGTACTGATAGGAATGGGAGGGTGGTTGGACTAGATGATCTTGCAGGTTGTTTTCAACCTTGTGATTCTGTGATTCTGTAACTCTGTAACAGAGGTGGTGGAAAAATACTCAATTTCTTCCAAGCTTGCCTGCTTGCAGTATATCTTTCCAAGTGGAAGAAGTGCTAGGGCTTGTAATCCTACATTTGCTGGACAACTGCAACTGGCAAAACAGAACAATAAATTTTTGCGTGACTTACAGAGTGATTGTTATGCTTTTATGTTAGTACAAAATCTGAACACTATGCACACAGCTGACAAGCTGGAAATCTTCAGCTCACAAACAAAAACAAACAAAACAACAAACATTCTTCAGATACAGTTCTCCAGACACTGCAGAGACTAGAAGTCATATGACACAGTGATGTTTAGTTTTTTCCGCTTAGTTTCCAGAACAATGAGAACTGCTTGCACAATACCTGGTTACAATTTTTTTTTATTATTATTATCACTATTATTGCTGCATTTTCCTCATTTTATTTCCTCTACTCATATACTTGCTTTTCAGATGGATTGTCCAGTTGACTATATACAGAAGGAAAGTACATTTTTTGGCATTTGAAAAATGCAGTGATGTTAAGATAAGACTTCTAAATACTTAAGATTACTTTTCTCATCTTGAATTCACCACAAGCAAGGTATGTATAGGTCAGTCCTGGTGCAGCAGCGCAGCTAACTGCAGAGGTTAAACAGGGACACACCCCAAGACTGCTGGTTCCAGTGTGTGCCACAGCCACCCTGGCAAGCCCATATGGGCTTTGGGCTTCCTCCTCCCACAGCCTTTGGTGTCTGTGGGCAAGGCTCTGCTTCCCACTCACTGTGAGCACCCCCCTGAGGCTAAATGCCTGAAAGCCTGGGAAGACAGCAAGGGTTGAGTTTTACTTCCACCAGGGGAGCAACAGAAATATACCTAGATATAGATACATACATAGCAGCACTCCTTTCCTGGCTTCTGTGTAGGTGTGGATAAAACTAGCTTAAGCCAGCCTGATAAGAAAAGCCCCCCAACACTGCGGGTGAACATACATGGATGAGGGATCTCAGCCTACCACTGTTCTCTTTATGCAACACTGTAGTCTGTACTGAGCATCCAACTCCACTAAGTAGCTAGAAATTATGAATAAAATAAAGGCACGACTTGCAAGGCTTTCCTAAAATTATTCTTTCCACTTCAAAGTTTCTAATCCTCATATGCACTGAGAAAATACAATGGGTTTTTACCACATTGTTAGGAATTTCATATTAAACAATCTGCTTGCTTTGTTTGAATAATTGGCCAGAAACAGAATGAACAAAGCAATAATCACAAACTGGAATCAAAATTTGAAAGAATTTCAGCCATGAGACTATTAGCATGTAGACATGCAATGTTTCACACTTTTCTTTGTCATAATAGACACACATGCACAATAGTGAACTACAGATTCCAACTGCAGAATATTTTTCCCTGCCAACAAATACTAATAGAAGCATGCTCTCCCCTTCCCACAGAATCTTCATTAGCAGTGAAGGCAAAGCTGCACAATACAGACCCAGGAAACAGCATGCACATTATATTTCAGGGTAAATTTTATATTTCAAATAGTGATCCATAGTTCCTTTGAAAGCCTGTTTGTTTTAATAGGTCACTGCAAGCTAAACAGCTGCTACATTTCCTGTCAAACACAAAGTTGGCTCTTTATAATCACAAAATCACTGAGGTGGAAAAAGACCTTCAAGATCATCTAGTCTAATTCCATCTCACTATAGATCAACTTCGATGAAAGCTCTTTTTTTAACCAAAAAAATTTATCCAACATGTAAACATTTTCCACTTTAAGATAATCAGTTATTAACAAGGCTTGTGGTTACAAACCTTTTTATGATGCATTTATTCAAGGTTCATCCTTTCTAAAGAGTGGTGAATAGTTAATTTGTTTTCTATGCCATACTTTGTGTAGCTAAATAATTAATTACATTGATATTCTATCAATGTATCTTTCTTTAATGGTTAAACATGTGTTAATAATTCAAATATCTATGGGTGACCTCTTTGCACTTATGCGATATCCAAAAGCCCCAGTGCTATTTGAAGGCAGTCTATCACTATCATGTACAGAGCAAGTTAAAAGCTTTCTGTTCTTTCCTTTTTCTCTTCCCTTTTTCTCTGGTCCTATGTGCCAGCCACAACCTAGGACCACAACCTGGAGTTAGTTTTAAGTGGAACAGCAAAGTTCAAGGATTTTGAGCTACTGGTGCAATTACAGTACTTAAACACAGAGCAATCAAATGGGCAGGCAGATGTGTGCTGCACTGCATAAACCTCTTTATATTCATCTGGTGAAGCTTTTCAGTTGTGATTAAATTCATCAACACAGTCCGAAAACCTCAGAACTGGATCCTTGCCCAATATATGGGTTATGCAGCTATGAGTTATTAGAGTCCAGCAGACTAATGATGTTGCCAAGCCCCAAAAGCAGCTGATTGCTTTAAAATACCATGGGTTAAAAATGCAGTTACACAGCTTCTTCTCTAAGACTTCTGCACTCACTGCTTGCAGCAACAGCAGTGACATTTTCAGGCAAACCATAACAGAGCTCAGAAACTGTAAATGTCAAGGTCTACTCATACATCTTGTGAGGAACTAATGGGCAGAACTTTCACTGGGGAACAACTATTTTCCTGTCAAGTTTTCTACATTTCAAGAACAGGGCTAAAGTCCAAAAACCTACAGTGGAAGACTGCAGCAGAGAACACAATTTGCAAAAGCTAACTCTTCCTTATTAAAGCTAAGATGACGTATGACAAGAATTGTTTATCAAACAGTGACTACTCACGTGTACTGCTGTGGTGGTTTCTCCCACGTCATGGATCTTGTTGATTTAATGTTAGTGATTCACACATTTTGAAAAGACAAGCTGGTTTCTTAGGGACAAATTCTGGGAATTCTTCAAGTGTGATCTTGGCCAGCAAATCTCAACAGCAGCGCTTCAGTCTTTTTTTCCTCGTCATCTCTTGTGTGAAATAACAGCAGAGACTGGATTCGCATGCACATAGGCAACCGAGTGGCAGCTGGAACTGACTGAATTCTGCTGTGTATGAAATTAAAGAAATAGATGTGTGAAGAAGTAAGCAGAAAGTGAGTTTTCAACTGACATATCTATCCATCTCAAAATCTGTCCTATTTCTTAAGAACTTTATTTTCTTTCTCCTGAAATACTTCCCACTAAAAGCAAAATGAGTACAATAATCTTTGAGGTGATTTAAGGACCTTTTTAAAATTCATTACACCTATACATTTCTCTCAAAAGAAATGAAAGATGAAGTACAGCCTTTTAAACAGGGCTCATACTACTGTACACCATTTACTGTACTACACAGTGGCCATATGCTTCTACACACTGCAGTACTTTCTATTCCCTCTCTCAGAACTTTGGGTTGCTATTCAGAAACCAGTTCAGGAAAACATGCATGATTAGGAATGGTATAATGCCAACATCTCATGCTTGTGCTTCAGCAATCTTGTCTCACAGCTACATGTTTAAGATATGTTTGAATACCAAGGCCCCTAATCGTGAAGCAAGAGAGCATCTGAAAGAATTTGGCACACTGAAGGGACTTTGGTGAGTACCAGCATGTTATACTTGTTGGGATGTACACTGTCCAATCCAAGAAAAGGCTCTGACGTAGCAAGTCATTGTCAGTCAGGGTGAGAAGACTTGCTCAACAGAAAGCCAGACTCCCCACAGCAGTAATTCAGAATGAACAGAGGCAAACACAAACCCTGTGTGTTTTAGTTCTGTTTTCTCAAGGCCGTCCACACACCTGCTAGCCCAAGACAATGACCGTGCACTCAGCTGTCAGTCAGCTCCTCACTTCTCTGCAACAGAAGTCATTCCAGGAATTCTAGGGCTTTGTTTTTCTAAAATAACCACAGAGACAAGGGGAGACCTTTTCCAGCAGTGTACCATGGGCAAGGATTTTAATAACACACACCATGCTGTGTGGTCAGATGACTTGTGGAAACCACCCTGGATTTCAGTACCAAGGGAAACTCATATATCTCTGAATCCGCACATGTTGAAGGAATCTAATCCAAAACAAAGCGTAATTCAAAGTTCTCTGTTTTGAATGTTTATTATTTTATCTGTGCCTGCTTTTAATATTTACATCTATCTCCATGGCAAAAAAAAAAAAAAAAAAAAAAAAAAACACTTTTTTTAAAAAGTTCAATTCTAGTGCTTTGAGAAATGTTACAAAAGGAAACAAAGACACACAACAACACTGGAGGTCAACAAGAAAACAAAACCAGGCTACTTTCAATCAAAGCTCTGGCCCAGCAGTGCAAGCCCTCCCAAAGTGTAGCTGACATGAAAGACGATTCGTGCCCAGATGGATAGCAGGAGCCTTTTGTTAGAAATGAGAGAACTCTCTCACCCCTTGCTGAACTTCCCTTAACACCAGCCATGAATGACATATATTCAGCTGAGTTTTTAATTTCTTTTTAGCTTTGTAGAACTGAAAAACTGGCTGTATATTACATCTCTGGAGTTATAATCCAATCCTTTATGTTCCACGTTATGGTTACCCTACCACTGAAATAGCCTTCAAGCATATTCATCAAAGCCAAGACATTTTCCGTAATCTAAAGACGATGTACCTGCTGATACATGTACCTGGTGGCTATTCCTGATGGCAGTTAATATGCAACCTGATCTTGCAGATCTAAAGGGAGCTCTAGTCCTTAGCTAGCAGGGTGTACATAGCTGTTGCAACACAAAAATGATCTTTTTGTGTGTGTGTGTTGCTGTTGCAACACAAAAATTATCATATTTTTTTCCTTTCTTTTACTCATTTTAATTTTTACATGTCCAGGCACTCAGTATTATTCTTTTGATCACTCCTGCGTGGACACTGGTGTCACTCTTTTTCACAAATAAACCATCTGACAGTCTGAAAAATGAATTAGCCAGCTGGAATCTATGCACAAGGTAGAGAAAGAGCCAAAATTTTAACTAAACGTTTCCTGATACTCCCATCCTTGTATCTTTAAATACAAAAAGATTTTTTGCTAATTAAAAATCTTGTTATAGGAGCCTGGCTGGATGAAGGAAAAGATGGAATGAACTATCTGAGGTAGAATATGAACAATCCAAACTTTAACATTTTAACTGGATTTTCTTTTGATTTCTGTATGATCACTGATCTATCCAAGATCAAAAATACTGTCACACCATGACAATCACAGAAAACTCTTCTGATATCTTTTGCCCAGCAAGAAACCAGATCTGCTGGCAGCACCCATTCTTTAAGAGTTGCAGTGGCTTTCCAGCTCAGCTCAATACAACATTTTGGATCCTAGCACTGTCCCTTCCCTTCTTGTTTTCCCTTCTGCGACAGAAATCAGCCAAAGTATTTAAGGTGCTTGTCCACAGACATGTCTGTGCCTGCACAACTTGTCTGGTGAGGGTTGTTTGCCTGGTTGGTGTTCTCCTTTCTGATCTGCAGGATGCATGGCAACCATCCTCACACAGCCTGGCAGCCTTATGTAGGTGAGTGGGGCTTTTAATAAATAAGAAGATACGTAGCTGAGAAGTTCCTTTCTTCTGAGTGCCTGAGACACTCAGAGACCATCTAATAGCCCACATTGTTGGGCTCTGCTATGGAAAATGTCAATTATCCTCCACTTTATCCTCTGATGATATGATAAATAGTTGATAATCATAAGCTACCAACGCCAGGCAAATTTTCAGACAGCAGACCTGCTCGAATTGGCAGTGTGTACACCTCACATCTTTGCAATTGCATGGAGGCATGGCCAGATCACGTGTATGCCACTTAGGCCTGTTTTGGAAAAATACTGGGCAGCTTTGGTCTGGAACATGGCCATTGATTGTGCTGAAAAAAAATTAAATAAATAAAATAAATCATGCTGGAGTTGGCACTGACCTGAAATTACTACATGATACATCAATCCCACATGCAAAAGGTCATCCTTCCCTGCTGATTTCCAGAACTCCAGCAGACTTTGGAAGCTTTTTGTTTTTCAGCTTTCTGTGCACACAATTAGAGCTGAAACTGTGTAGGCTCTACTGTACGATGCAGAAGATATATAATGCAAAAAAATGTTCATCCTGGCAAGTACTGAGGAGTTAAGTCAGAGGAAAGAATGTTTTTAATGAACTCTGACAGTGACTAGTACTTTCCATTGAAATACTTTCCCAGTGAGAATGGGATCAGATGGACATCTTGAATTTTAGGGAAAACTTCTGATGTTTTTTTGACATTATTGGAAGAAGAAATGTTTCTTCTACCAGAAGAAAAAGAAATGCGTCGAACAAACATGTAGAAGTGAAAGCTTGCATTTCAAAATTGGTTTTTCAGTATTTGAAAGTAATAACATTTGAAAATGCTGAAATTTTAAAACACATCTTTTCACTGCAATTTCCGCATGGGCCTTCCCCCCCAGAAAATATTCTGAAACTTTGGCTCCATAGAAGAGCAAAGAAAACTGTCTAAACAAATACAGTTGGGCATGTTTTTATTAAAATAAATGTTACAATACCACTGTCTCCTGTGGCAGGAAAATCCCTCCTCCAAAGATCTCAAATGTGTATTACATTTGCATAACAATGTCCTTAATAATACTCATCAGGGATTTTAGCTCTTGGCCTGCTCATGTTCCAGGAAATTCTGCCTCCCCGCTGTAAAGAAAAAGTCATTTCTTCCACAAAGACCAGTGTTTCTGGTCAACACTCAACTAATCAATGTGAATTAGCAAAAAAAAGACCTATTTATTTTATAGCTATGTATTATACAACTGGTGCTATTTTACAAAATGGGTCATTTTAAAATTCTGATTTCTGTTTTACTTATTTGCTGTATCTGAAAAGCATTCAGTTGAAGCACAGTCTAAGCAGCTGCTCCAAACAAGTGTATTTGCAAATTGTGTGTGGTCTTGTTTTTAACACAATAAAGGCTGTGGACCTGTTAATACTTGTTCAAGAAGTTGTAGGCCTCAGATCCTTCTTGCAGAGCAGATGTTTATCTACGGAATAACATCTACTGTGCTGTCTTTCCTTTTGTGCAAGAAAAGGGAATAAGATCCAGGTGTCTCTAAAAACCTTGAGTATCTCTTAAGAAGTCCGCGCCCTCTAGAATAATATTCTTCCTTGGCAGGATTACTCCAGAGAAGTGTAATAGACAAGAGCTTGGGCAGTCGTCACTCTTCACAGGTTTCTGTGTGAAGTTATTCCTACTCAGGATGTGATTCTATTTGAAAATCTGTATGTCAGAAGTAGGCCTCCTTGATAGTTGTCTTGATTTTATGAGTCCCCCGCTTATCTTTTCAAAATACTACCATTTTCAGTACATCTAGTCCAAACTTAGCCCCATTAATTTGGAAATATTTCTGGAAACTCTTCATTGGCTCTGCTTAATAGCTATATTAAGTGGCTATTAAGTGGCTATAAGAAGTGTTTGAGGTAGTGGAATGTCATATATCTGGAGGGCACCATTATGCATTCCTACAGAACTGAACAGAAAGCTGGAGCCCTAGAAGATACCAAGACGGTTTCTTTAAAACATAGCCCACATATTGTAGTGGTAGTTGTGTTTTGTCTTTCTATTACTTAGTTTTGTTGGGTTTATTGTCAATTTGGGATTTACTAAGCAACAATTCTCTTGCTCTAGTTTATGCTCAGGATTCCCACAGTGCAAAATGCAACATAAAGTATAGTACTATGTACTGGGGAAGAGTGTTAGGTTTCCCAGATTTTCAAATACAATCTAGCTGTTTAACTTTTCAGGCCAAGAAATATTACTAGATATACTCCCACATGCTACATGCTTTACATAGTAAGGTCTAATCTGTGCTCAGCTGGCTGAGGCACCACCAGCAATTGCTGCTGGTTTGCTCTGCCTTTGAGCACTTCTGTAGTAACAGCCTGTGTCTTGATGGTATTTAGTGTAAGGCCAGAGAGATTCATTAAATGGGTTTTTCTGCTGCAACT
Organism: Lagopus leucura; assembly: GCF_019238085.1. Lineage (NCBI taxonomy): Eukaryota > Metazoa > Chordata > Aves > Galliformes > Phasianidae > Lagopus > Lagopus leucura. The sequence continues at coordinate 12,709,677 of NW_024962272.1, forward strand.
GTTTGCTGACTTTTACAAAACAGTTCTTATGGTCTGTTCTGGGGCAAGAAACTTGTGAGAATGAAAAAAATCTGTCAGAAAGTCCTTGCACAGGAATCTTGAACTCCTTCTGTGTCCCAAGTGAACTCAGCAGCCCAGCTTATGCTTACGTAAAGTGTTCAGTATCATGGAGATTCATTGACTTCCACCAGCTGAACTTCGAACCCTCTGAGTTAAGGATTTCTTCCTAACATCTCACCTAAATCTTCCCTCTTTTAGTCTGAAGACATTTTCTCTTGTTCTAGAACTTCTGCTCATGTAAAAAGTTGATTCCCCCTCCTGCTTATAAGCTCCTCTCAAGTACTGGAAGGCCACAGTGAGGTCCTTTCAGAGCCTTCTCTTCTCCAGGCTGTACAAGCTCAACTGTCATCTGTGAGAAGAATTTTGTGCAAATGAACGGTTTTGTCATTAGACATGGGCCATTTTCTTTTTTTTATTCTTCAGCAAATTCTCTGAGAAATTTGGTGGCCAGATTCAAATGGCATTAGCTAAGGGGTTTCAATCAGAAAATAAATAAATAAATCAGGAGTGCAACAAGATGCCTTTTTGGGAAGACGTAGGAAAGATGCATTCTCAGGTGTTGTGTTTCCAGGCCAGTGTAACCGGACGAGAAGGAGCTGTCTCATCTTCACCTACCAGGAAGGATGTCAGAGCCCTGAAGCAGGTGCTCACCCATGCTGTCTGACAGCTCTTGCTTCCAGTGCTCACTCTCAGCCAGTGACACTTTTCCATTTGACATGAGCATAATCTTTCAGCCAGAGGAGTAGAAAATGTAAGGATTTGTACAAGCACCCACCTGCACTCTGTAGATAGGGCACTGCACATCAAAGCCCCCTTCTGACATTATTTTAACAAGTGCCAAGGTGACATCCCACCACATCTGAGCACTTCCAAGAACCATCAAGAAGCAGGTTCATTTCTTTAGCTCTCTGAACTAGTGGACTGGACGGGACTAGTAGGCCCACAGAATTGCTTGTGCCATAATCACGTGTGACAGACATTACACTCTACTGCTCTTCTTCATTATCAGGGTATCTACTCCTTGACCTGTTCTTAGCTTTGGAAAGTTTTTCTCTGAATTTCTTCAATGGAGAATTTTTCTCTCTTTACTATAATCTGTTATTTATCTAAAGTATTTCAACTCTTCTTGAGTTTGGATTTTCAGTCTTTCCATGATGCATAACTGTAACGTGTTGATGTTGATGGATAAGACACTGCCCTTGGAGATATTGTTTTAATGCCTAGGTCACACACCTGCTAGTGTGTTTTAGCCACATGGCTTTGGCCTTGTTAAGGAGAACATACAGCAGCCTTGTTATGATATATAGAAATTCTACCATGAAGTCTGTGGTATCATTACAATTCTGCAGAGAAATCCTTTCAGAAAAATCCACATTTTAAATTCAATGGCATAACACCTGTACCCCATTCCATTTCAGTCCTTGCAAAGAAAGCTAGTCCTTTGCTTCCTGGAGTGAGAATGAAATGTGCTACTTTAGGTGTATCAGATTTCATGCTCACATTCAATCAAAAATGTTTGCATTTGTTTCAGGATAAAAATTCCTGTAATCAGTCCGACTGACTGGTTTGGGACACTATCATTTAGTAACTCAATCAAAAAATATACAACTTCATAGCCCTATTTATCATATTCAGACATATTAATACCTCTGTAGATTGCTTGTACAAAGTCTAAGAACAAACTGATTTCAGCTATGAAAGCTGAAATAATTTCAGTCCTTACTTTACCATAGGAGAAAAATGCTGATGTTACAGCTCGTGCCAAAGATATACTCAATTTATAAAAATTGCTAAGGATACTTGAGAATTTTTCAGGACCTTTCCCATAAGTCAGATTTTTCTGATATATTTTTAAGCCATTAAAATACTTTTGTTACATAGCTGACATGTTAAAGTTCTGTCTAAACTGAACTTAGATTTCTACGTAAGGATTCAAGATGATGGACTACATTCTTATTTTAATCTAATCATACATGATCCTTGAGGTCCCTTCCAACCCAACCCATTCTATGATTCTGTGATTCTGTGATTCTGTGATTCTATGATTCTATGATTCTATGATTTTATGATATACTACCTTTAAATTTAGAAGAAAACTGACTTCAATTTGTCCTGAAAGAGGAATTTGGGCATTTTAAACAAGACTTCTTATGTACAAGAAGCATCTTTCCCTCCATGAATATTTGGATCCGTTATGCCAAATGTTAAAGACTGTCTTGTTTCACTTGAGAATTTTACACTCTGACACTGTTTCCTAAAAAGTGCTTTGATTTTCCAGTAGTGTAACTGGCACCAGAGAAAGGTAGACACTGTATTTTCCCAGTGTTCATTATTTTGTCCTCCTAAAAAAGATTTCTTTTTCGTGGTTACTCTTTTCCCATTGCAAGTTTTGGTCTGAGTCCAGGTGACTGTGGTTGGATTCCATAGGGAATTTTCTCTGATTCTCTCTGTCCATGCATATTTAATGTGCCCATTATTTTAGGTGCCATAAACACAAATTAAAACCAACATCATTTCTGTCAGAAAGGACCATATTTCTCTATGCATTCATTATTTATGCTGCTTCCTTAAGTGGTGTTGTTCTTGCTTGTTTGTCTCTAATAGAGGATACAAGTTATTTCACAGTCTTTGTTTGTTATTGAAGTTGGGCTGATCAGATTCACTGAAGTGTAAAAACAGTTAGGCTTATCTCTGCTGATAGATAAATCCGTGAACAACATCTGCTGCTGAACGACCAGTCCCAGCTAGTTATAGAAACCACATTAACCTCAATTGTTATTGTGGGTCATCTGAAGAAAGATGATTTCTGTACTTTGGCCCAATTTAACACCTGGACCTATAATTAACTATGAATTCATGTGATGCATAATATACTCCAATTATGAGTATAAAAAGAGCTGTTCTGTGCCACTTAGTCTTCAGAGTAACCTCACCTTCTCAGGAACAAGTCAAGCTGAATTTTAAAAACAATTTTATTTCCCTTTCCTATTGCTTCTATAATGAAGCTTACAGATTCTAATTTTTGAAGGCATCTTATTTCCATTCTGTACTTAAACAGTCATCTTGGACTTTCTGTTTTGTTGTTTTTTTGTGTTTTTTTTTCCCCACTGACACCATTATTGTCCTTTGATTACACAGTTCTTTCCACCATGGTGCAATGTGCAATGAGGGAGCAGCTGCTCAGTCTCTCACATTTTATTTTGTTAAGCCAAGAATGTGCCTATGCTGTTGCAGCAGAGACAACTCTAGTGCTAATCTTGTCTACAATTATTTATGCCTTATTATGGAAATTCACTCCATGTTGACCATTAGAGGTCAGCAAAAATCTGGTCAAAAGTGCCTTGCGTTTTCTTGGACAAAAGAAAACTTGTTTTTTGCTGTCAAAACCCTTGTTTTGTTCACAACATCAAGTTCTTCCATGCCACCAGAAAAACCACACATTCCTTTCATAACATGAAAAAAATTTTGGCATGCCATATGAATTCAGACAGAAGCTCTGAGAAAGGAAGTTAATGCTATGGAACCACAATAAAACTGAGTTGGCAAAACCATGTTCCCTCTGCTGTTCCCCAGATAATTCCCCAGATAACTATACGCTAACTCCTTACATCTGCAGTAGGACCAGTAGATCTGTGTTGCAACATACTGCAAAGAAATCCTATAGATGATGACAGAGTTGAGAAGGGAGGAAGGGAGGAAGGGAGGAAGGGAGGAAGGGAGGAAGGGAGGAAGGGAGGAAGGGAGGAAGG